>NW_027672743.1:0-159009 GCF_964194105.1 Spermophilus citellus | reverse complement strand
GGTCCACGTGTGTTTGGACTCTCCACGATGGCTGCCAGGTCTTTAAGAATAAATCATGTGATATCCGGGCTGAGATTCCCAGTGCTCTGTGGAAAGCCAGCCTGGGCCTAGATCTCAGTTTCCAAGGGCGACTCTCATGCGTGGCCTCCTAACATCCCGACACAATTCACGGCAATACTTCTCTGAGGTCAGTTCCAGAACTCAGTCTCCAAGGGGAATCACACCAGAGTTCAAGCCCAGGTGGACCCAGTCATCTCTCCCACTGCCACACCACAATTCAAACCAAAACACTGCCACATGGCCCTCATCTTCTTCCATACAGACACTCATCATGACCTCTGGCTGGAGGTTTCCATGAGGGGCACAGCCCAAGACAGTGTCCACAATAAGCTCCCTTGCCTCTCATTTGCCTAATGTCAGGGTGGCCTGGACACCCTTCCTTTGGACCTGGAGTGATCAAATAGGCCTGCCTTTAATACTGCTCTACTTCTCCAATTGGAGGCCTACTGACTGCCGGGTATAGATTCTTTGTGTGAACTGGAGTCATGAGAAAACCCAAGCACCTATGGGCTAGCCTCTGCATGGCTTTGAAGGACTCATTTGACACAAAGGATCCCTATTCTCACTTGATGGAGGTCAGGAACCTTACAGAGGAAGGCGAGAGACCTCATCCAGGATGACCGCTTTTGTGCCAATTTGGCCTTGGATGCACGCATGGGATCTTTCTTTGGATCCATCAGGTGCTGACAATGTAAGCCACAGCCTCACACAGGGCCAAGAGGCTGATTCAGACACATCCCTTTGCAAAGCAATTAAGCAAAGAGCCACAGGTGATGCCCATTCATTTCCATTGAAAACTGTTTTCTTCAGGCTTCACAAAGGGGTGCCCTGAGGCAAAGGCCTTCCTGACATTCAGGGCCACAAAAGGATAGGTAAGCCAAAGGCCCAAAGCAGGGTTTCTCTAGGGAGACTTTACTGATCACACTGATATCTGAGTTTTCTGAGATGCTCACCATTTCTTTCAACTATCCAGTACATGGCCATGTCACCGAGCTTGGAGGTGGTACATATCTTGGACACAAAACCATGAGCCTATTCTGGAGAGTGGCCAGAATTCAGGAAGAAAACAGGAACTTAGGAAGATAGTAGGCGTTGCCCATCCATAAGGCAAGCCGCAGTCCATTCATAAATTGGGCAGGATGAATGCTGGGAAGCTTTCTACTAGACAGGACACATCCATTGATGCATTCTCTTTTCTAATGTCTACAACCAGGGACACAGTGGGATACACAAACATAGAAACACTCGCCTTGTCAAAAGCCTTACTAGAAACAGTCCACTCCAACCCAAACAAACCGCCTTTCCTTACCTATTCTCAGAACATGAGACAAAACCACAAACTCACACCCACACCCACAAAGGCACCTCCTTCCAAGTTGGTCTGTGACTACCCGGAGTGTCGTCTGACTGGTGGGCCATACTATGTTCCCCCGAAAGGGCCTGTCCTGTCTCACATCTGGCCTCCTTGGCCAACTCTGTGAAGTTGTCAGGAGCCAGCGGTGAGCCACTACCTGCTTTCTCAGGAAAGGCCCTCTGCAGAGCTTTCCTGGCATTTGGCAATCCTCACCTCAGTGGGTACCAAGAAAGACTGACTCTGTCCTTGGTAAATCCAAACAAGTGAGCCCACTGGGACTGGGACTGGGACTGGCTCTGGGTGCCTGGCTTCCTGGATCCCAAGTTCAGAGAGTTCCATCACCAAGGAAGTGAGGTGAGGTCACTTCCTTCAGGAACTGAATGAGGTCACTGCCTTGGCAACCACTGTGTCCTAACAGTTGCTTCCAAGGCTCCCATGAGATGGAGGCTGCCCCTCCTTCCTGTGACACTTTCACAAGTTAGAATGGAATATCAACCATAGGCACCAAGGAACAGCTCTCCACACAGGCCTGCTTTGGTCCATCTTGTCTACATTAAGAAGAGAGAGGCTCATTCAGACACATCCCTTCATCCTGACCAGGTTGTTTGCCATGGAAGATGACTTCTGCTCTCTCAGGTCCTTCATAGCTGCCTACATCTTCTCCAGGGATCATTTCTGCATGGACCTTTGAGGTTCTCAGCAGGTGGAAGATCCCCCACATTCCTGTATTGTAAGACCCACTCTGTCCCTGCTCTTCTGTAAAGTTAGATTGAGGGAACAGTGTATGGTTAGGGTTAAGAACCTGTTTGATGTGGCTTAGGAATCACTCTGCTGGATGAAGAATGGTATTGGGAACCTGGGATATTTTATAATAATATATAGGTGAAATATATGTATGAAAACAGAAATCCAAGTAAGATTTGAAGGCCAGAAGGGCATTGGGCCCTTGATTGGGATACTTAGCTTTGAATGACTTTCTGCACAGATGTCTCAGATAAATCGGTACACAATGGCATAGGACCTTGTACCTTGGATGATTGAATGTAGAAGAGAACATCCAGTCAAAAAGGGATAGTAGGTAGGATTAGGAAGATAGTTGGTAAGTTTTGGAAGAAGAGTGAGTATGCAATTTGGACCAAAAGTTCTTTAGCAATAGGGTGTCGGTTAGAGAGTGAATGTAAACGTCAGCACATGTGAAGAGTCAGTCACAATGATGGAACTGGGGAACATATGTAGGAAAGCAGATATCAATAGAGACATTAGGAAATCAGGCAAAGTATAAAGTGAGTGAGTGGATTAGACATTTTCAACAGGGTTGAGGTTGAATATATCATCTTAGGAAGAAACAAATGTGTAGTCACCAATAGCATTGACATTTGAGAGCATTAGGCAACCTGGACAAGGATGTTTTTAGTAATCCATGCTCACTTTCCAATGAGGCGTTGGTGCAATCATAAGTGTGACCTTTGCATTTTGTGTCCAGAATATCACTGTGATAAAATGTATATGTAGATCAGGTGACATGAGTGTTTCTTCCACCATTTCTGGGAGTAATATGTTGAAGACATATAAATTAGCCTTTGGGGGTACAAATAGGTGTACCCTGGGTCTATGAATATAGAGATAATGCATGAATAGACCATACTGTGAATAAATAGTATAACAGGTTCCAATTTAAATAATGGATTGCATTGATATCTGAAAATATATAGGAAATCTAATATTGATACACAACCATTCATTCTAACCAGTTATACATCTAATGGTGATATTGGGGTTATGGTTTACCATGAAGGGGGTGTGAGTTTTGCTTCACAAGGGATTATGGAAATGGAAAAGAATGTGTTTGGAAAGAAGTCTCATGAAAAGACCAGTCAAGAAACGTGGAGGAATACATGTGTTCTGAAGCAGGAAGTGGTTGAAAGGGAAATGAATGCCTAGAAATTTGTGAACTTGAGGATGAAATACATATCCTATGATGTGCATCAACTGAAGAAATAGTAATGTACCAGTGTTGAATAAAAATGAACGTCAAAATACACATCATGTCCCATAGGAATCTACTTGCATTCATGTTAAACTGGGTCAGTTACTGTAGAAATATTAGGATTTCAGCACTAGGAAACAAATATGTATTTCAGGTGGATGACTATTTCTGAGAATAATCTTGTGAAAAGTTGATTATAAATCCACATATATGAACATGAATGAATTTAGGGAGTATATAATATGACACATACATTTCATATTTTGAAAAATCTGGAGAGTGTGTGTATGTGTGTGTGTGTGTGTGTGTGTATATGTATATATATATATATATATATATATATATTATATATATATATATATATATACACAAAAGAAAAACACACACACAAACACAGACATTAAAGAGTAGAAATATATATGCCAATCGAAATTCATCATGAAATATTTATCATCCACAGATCCAAAAATATTTATTTTACTGAACATGTATTTATGTATCATGTTGTTCATGTGGGAAGCTCACCTGGAGGTTGAATTTTCAGTTCCAACAGCGTTTAGGAGGAGTGATCTCTTCTCACAGTTTGTATCTGCCAAGTCAGCCACCTCACAAGAATGGACGTGGGATAGGAGGTAGGATTCTATATGTGCATGTAAAAATGCATGTTGCTGAATAGGCTACAGAGAAAGGGAGACAGGAATTCACATATTTGTTAACATTCAAAACACATGGAGAACTATTTCTACTAAATTGGACTAGATTTATAACACCTACCCTTTATAATGCCAAAGGCCAGTCCAACTATACACCAGGCCTCCTCTGAACTGCCTGTATTTCTATTCTGTTGAGTTATTTTTCTCCATCATATTAGTATTCGTAGTCACAATCTAGTAGGGTATGGGTGAGTGTCAGGGATTCAGTATTTCGAACGGAAAATAGGAAAATGAATCCAATGTGTAGGCCAATATGTGCTACAAAAAAATCTTCCCACTCTCATCCAGAACATTGCCTTGACATTACCTTCACAATAAGTAAGACACAATTTGAGGAGAAGAGTTAGAAATGCTGTGAATACATATGTGGAATGGAAATGCTCAGGAGTTCACAACCTTGGAGGTGGTAGACTACTTTCCATGAGTAAGGGACAGGGTAAACACTCCACAAACGTGGAGCTCTGCTGGCCTAAAGACTTCGTGAGAAACTGCTTCTGAGGTTGGGCACTTGAAATATATGTTGTTGTCAGGAGCTTTAGCTTCCTTTGTAGTGAGACCATCAAACCAGGTCTGCATCTATGTGACCTGGAGGACATGGTTTCTGATTTTCCAATGAACATGAGGCAGAAGTGCTGAATTCTCTCTTTGCAGGTAAACTGTGGCCACTGGGGTCTAAGTGTCTCCCTGTGTGGACTGTGAAGCCATTTGGTCATCCTCCACTTTTCGTGGTGTTTCTTGCTGCTGCACTGGGGAGTTTGGAATTTGCTTCAGGAAATACAAGGAGTTCAACTGGGACACAGTGCTGGAGGGAGTTCTGTCACGTGTGGTGGGTCAAGGTCCTAGGAGAATGCACCAGCCAGGCTTCTATCCCACAGAGCTTGCCCCCTTGACCATAGCAACCTGATTCTGAACATTGCCCTGAAACCTCTCCATATAACAAGATGCCTTTACATAGAAGGGTCTGCTCGCTGCACCATGTCAGTCACAAGCCATTTGGAAGCCAATGGCAGATCCACATGGCCCCACCACAGATGTTCTATCACACACCTGCACACCACTGCTCTAGGCCCACTACTCAGCAGGCCCCAACTCACTGGCATCTCTGTTCTACACCATTTTCATGAAACCCAGTCAATCAAGGCACTGTCTGGTACACTCATGATCAGCAACAGGACATCCAAAGGTTCTCCAGTGCCACCTGGTCATGGGAATTTCAAAAATGTCATGGTATTTATCTAGCTAGCCATTTTTAAAGGATGAAGTTGGAGGCACTGTGGGTTTCCATTCCTTCAGGAACCATTAAATGGTGAGGAAGCTCATTTCAACGAAAGCTCTGGAGAACTCTCACAAACAAGGCTTCCCAAGGAGTGGCCAAAAGGTCACAGGAAGCCAGGCCCATTGAGGTCTACAATGTGAGGTCCACGTGTGTTTGGACTCTCCACGATGGCTGCCAGGTCTTTAAGAATAAAATCATGTGATATCCGGGCTGAGATTCCCAGTGCTCTGTGGAAAGCCAGCCTGGGCCTAGATCTCAGTTTCCAAGGGCGACTCTCATGCGTGGCCTCCTAACATCCCGACACAATTCACGGCAATACTTCTCTGAGGTCAGTTCCAGAACTCAGTCTCCAAGGGGAATCACACCAGAGTTCAAGCCCAGGTGGACCCAGTCATCTCTTCCCACTGCCACACCACAATTCAAACCAAAACACTGCCACATGGCCCTCATCTTCTTCCATACAGACACTCATCATGACCTCTGGCTGAGGTTTCCATGAGGGCACAGCCCAAGACAGTGTCCACAATAAGCTCCCTTGCCTCTCATTTGCCTAATGTCAGGGTGGCCTGGACACCCTTCCTTTGGACCTGGAGTGATCAAATAGGCCTGCCTTTAATACTGCTCTACTTCTCCAATTGGAGGCCTACTGACTGCCGGGTATAGATTCCTTTGTGTGAACTGGAGTCATGAGAAAACCCAAGCACCTATGGGCTAGCCTCTGCATGGCTTTGAAGGACTCATTTGACACAAAGGATCCCTATTCTCACTTGATGGAGGTCAGGAACCTTACAGAGGAAGGCGAGAGACCTCATCCAGGATGACCGCTTTTGTGCCAATTTGGCCTTGGATGCACGCATGGGATCTTTCTTGGATCCATCAGGTGCTGACAATGTAAGCCACAGCCTCACACAGGGCCAAGAGGCTGATTCAGACACATCCCTTTGCAAAGCAATTAAGCAAAGAGCCACAGGTGATGCCCATTCATTTCCATTTGAAAACTGTTTTCTTCAGGCTTCACAAAGGGGTGCCCTGAGGCAAAGGCCTTCCTGACATTCAGGGCCACAAAAGGATAGGTAAGCCAAAGGCCCAAAGCAGGGTTTCTCTAGGGAGACTTTACTGATCACACTGATATCTGAGTTTTCTGAGATGCTCACCATTTCTTTCAACTATCCAGTACATGGCCATGTCACCGAGCTTGGAGGTGGTACATATCTTGGACACAAAACCATGAGCCTATTCTGGAGAGTGGCCAGAATTCAGGAAGAAAACAGGAACTTAGGAAGATAGTAGGCGTTGCCCATCCATAAGGCAAGCCGCAGTCCATTCATAAATTGGGCAGGATGAATGCTGGGAAGCTTTCTACTAGACAGGACACATCCATTGATGCATTCTCTTTTCTAATGTCTACAACCAGGGACACAGTGGGATACACAAACATAGAAACAACTCGCCTTGTCAAAAGCCTTACTAGAAACAGTCCACTCCAACCCAAACAAACCGCCTTTCCTACCTATTCTCAGAACATGAGACAAAACCACAAACTCACACCCACACCCACAAAGGCACCTCCTTCCAAGTTGGTCTGTGACTACCCGGAGTGTCGTCTGACTGGTGGGCCATACTATGTTCCCCCGAAAGGGCCTGTCCTGTCTCACATCTGGCCTCCTTGGCCAACTCTGTGAAGTTGTCAGGAGCCAGCGGTGAGCCACTACCTGCTTTCTCAGGAAAGGCCCCTCTGCAGAGCTTTCCTGGCATTTGGCAATCCTCACCTCAGTGGGTACCAAGAAAGACTGACTCTGTCCTTGGTAAATCCAAACAAGTGAGCCCACTGGGACTGGGACTGGGACTGGCTCTGGGTGCCTGGCTTCCTGGATCCCAAGTTCAGAGAGTTCCATCACCAAGGAAGTGAGGTGAGGTCACTTCCTTCAGGAACTGAATGAGGTCACTGCCTTGGCAACCACTGTGTCCTAACAGTTGCTTCCAAGGCTCCCATGAGATGGAGGCTGCCCCTCCTTCCTGTGACACTTTCACAAGTTAGAATGGAATATCAACCATAGGCACCAAGGAACAGCTCTCCACACAGGCCTGCTTTGGTCCATCTTGTCTACATTAAGAAGAGAGAGGCTCATTCAGACACATCCCTTCATCCTGACCAGGTTGTTTGCCATGGAAGATGACTTCTGCTCTCTCAGGTCCTTCATAGCTGCCTACATCTTCTCCAGGGATCATTTCTGCATGGACCTTTGAGGTTCTCAGCAGGTGGAAGATCCCCCACATTCCTGTATTGTAAGACCCACTCTGTCCCTGCTCTTCTGTAAAGTTAGATTGAGGGAACAGTGTATGGTTAGGGTTAAGAACCTGTTTGATGTGGCTTAGGAATCACTCTGCTGGATGAAGAATGGTATTGGGAACCTGGGATATTTATAATAATATATAGGTGAAATATATGTATGAAAACAGAAATCCAAGTAAGATTTGAAGGCCAGAAGGGCATTGGGCCCTTGATTGGGATACTTAGCTTTGAATGACTTTCTGCACAGATGTCTCAGATAAATCGGTACACAATGGCATAGGACCTTGTACCTTGGATGATTGAATGTAGAAGAGAACATCCAGTCAAAAAGGGATAGTAGGTAGGATTAGGAAGATAGTTGGTAAGTTTTGGAAGAAGAGTGAGTATGCAATTTGGACCAAAAGTTCTTTAGCAATAGGGTGTCGGTTAGAGAGTGAATGTAAACGTCAGCACATGTGAAGAGTCAGTCACAATGATGAACTGGGGAACATATGTAGGAAAGCAGATATCAATAGAGACATTAGGAAATCAGGCAAAGTATAAAGTGAGTGAGTGGATTAGACATTTTCAACAGGGTTGAGGTTGAATATATCATCTTAGGAAGAAACAAATGTGTAGTCACCAATAGCATTGACATTTGAGAGCATTAGGCAACCTGGACAAGGATGTTTTTAGTAATCCATGCTCACTTTCCAATGAGGCGTTGGTGCAATCATAAGTGTGACCTTTGCATTTTGTGTCCAGAATATCACTGTGATAAAATGTATATGTAGATCAGGTGACATGAGTGTTTCTTCCACCATTTCTGGGAGTAATATGTTGAAGACATATAAATTAGCCTTTGGGGGTACAAATAGGTGTACCCTGGGTCTATGAATATAGAGATAATGCATGAATAGACCATACTGTGAATAAATAGTATAACAGGTTCCAATTTAAATAATGGATTGCATTGATATCTGAAAATATATAGGAAATCTAATATTGATACACAACCATTCATTCTAACCAGTTATACATCTAATGGTGATATTGGGGTTATGGTTTACCATGAAGGGGGTGTGAGTTTTGCTTCACAAGGGATTATGGAAATGGAAAAGAATGTGTTTGGAAAGAAGTCTCATGAAAAGACCAGTCAAGAAACGTGGAGGAATACATGTGTTCTGAAGCAGGAAGTGGTTGAAAGGGAAATGAATGCCTAGAAATTTGTGAACTTGAGGATGAAATACATATCCTATGATGTGCATCAACTGAAGAAATAGTAATGTACCAGTGTTGAATAAAAATGAACGTCAAAATACACATCATGTCCCATAGGAATCTACTTGCATTCATGTTAAACTGGGTCAGTTACTGTAGAAATATTAGGATTTCAGCACTAGGAAACAAATATGTATTTCAGGTGGATGACTATTTCTGAGAATAATCTTGTGAAAAGTTGATTATAAATCCACATATATGAACATGAATGAATTTAGGGAGTATATAATATGACACATACATTTCATATTTTGAAAAATCTGGAGAGTGTGTGTATGTGTGTGTGTGTGTGTGTGTGTATATGTATATATATATATATATATATATATATATATATATATATATATACACAAAAGAAAAACACACACACAAACACAGACATTAAAGAGTAGAAATATATATGCCAATCGAAATTCATCATGAAATATTTATCATCCACAGATCCAAAAATATTTATTTTACTGAACATGTATTTATGTATCATGTTGTTCATGTGGGAAGCTCACCTGGAGGTTGAATTTTCAGTTCCAACAGCGTTTAGGAGGAGTGATCTCTTCTCACAGTTTGTATCTGCCAAGTCAGCCACCTCACAAGAATGGACGTGGGATAGGAGGTAGGATTCTATATGTGCATGTAAAAATGCATGTTGCTGAATAGGCTACAGAGAAAGGGAGACAGGAATTCACATATTTGTTAACATTCAAAACACATGGAGAACTATTTCTACTAAATTGGACTAGATTTATAACACCTACCCTTTATAATGCCAAAGGCCAGTCCAACTATACACCAGGCCTCCTCTGAACTGCCTGTATTTCTATTCTGTTTGAGTTATTTTTCTCCATCATATTAGTATTCGTAGTCACAATCTAGTAGGGTATGGGTTAGTGTCAGGGATTCAGTATTTCGAACGGAAAATAGGAAAATGAATCCAATGTGTAGGCCAATATGTGCTACAAAAAAATCTTCCCACTCTCATCCAGAACATTGCCTTGACATTACCTTCACAATAAGTAAGACACAATTTGAGGAGAAGAGTTAGAAATGCTGTGAATACATATGTGGAATGGAAAATGCTCAGGAGTTCACAACCTTGGAGGTGGTAGACTACTTTCCATGAGTAAGGGACAGGGTAAACACTCCACAAACGTGGAGCTCTGCTGGCCTAAAGACTTCGTGAGAAACTGCTTCTGAGGTTGGGCACTTGAAATATATGTTGTTGTCAGGAGCTTTAGCTTCCTTTGTAGTGAGACCATCAAACCAGGTCTGCATCTATGTGACCTGGAGGACATGGTTTCTGATTTTCCAATGAACATGAGGCAGAAGTGCTGAATTCTCTCTTTGCAGGTAAACTGTGGCCACTGGGGTCTAAGTGTCTCCCTGTGTGGACTGTGAAGCCATTTGGTCATCCTCCACTTTTCGTGGTGTTTCTTGCTGCTGCACTGGGAGTTTGGAATTTGCTTCAGGAAATACAAGGAGTTCAACTGGGACACAGTGCTGGAGGGAGTTCTGTCACGTGTGGTGGGTCAAGGTCCTAGGAGAATGCACCAGCCAGGCTTCTATCCCACAGAGCTTGCCCCCTTGACCATAGCAACCTGATTCTGAACATTGCCCTGAAACCTCTCCATATAACAAGATGCCTTTACATAGAAGGGTCTGCTTGCTGCACCATGTCAGTCACAAGCCATTTGGAAGCCAATGGCAGATCCACATGGCCCCACCACAGATGTTCTATCACACACCTGCACACCACTGCTCTAGGCCCACTACTCAGCAGGCCCCAACTCACTGGCATCTCTGTTCTACACCATTTTCATGAAACCCAGTCAATCAAGGCACTGTCTGGTACACTCATGATCAGCAACAGGACATCCAAAGGTTCTCCAGTGCCACCTGGTCATGGGAATTTCAAAAATGTCATGGTATTTATCTAGCTAGCCATTTTTAAAGGATGAAGTTGGAGGCACTGTGGGTTTCCATTCCTTCAGGAACCATTAAATGGTGAGGAAGCTCATTTCAACGAAAGCTCTGGAGAACTCTCACAAACAAGGCTTCCCAAGGAGTGGCCAAAAGGTCACAGGAAGCCAGGCCCATTGAGGTCTACAATGTGAGGTCCACGTGTGTTTGGACTCTCCACGATGGCTGCCAGGTCTTTAAGAATAAAATCATGTGATATCCGGGCTGAGATTCCCAGTGCTCTGTGGAAAGCCAGCCTGGGCCTAGATCTCAGTTTCCAAGGGCGACTCTCATGCGTGGCCTCCTAACATCCCGACACAATTCACGGCAATACTTCTCTGAGGTCAGTTCCAGAACTCAGTCTCCAAGGGGAATCACACCAGAGTTCAAGCCCAGGTGGACCCAGTCATCTCTTCCCACTGCCACACCACAATTCAAACCAAAACACTGCCACATGGCCCTCATCTTCTTCCATACAGACACTCATCATGACCTCTGGCTGGAGGTTTCCATGAGGGGCACAGCCCAAGACAGTGTCCACAATAAGCTCCCTTGCCTCTCATTTGCCTAATGTCAGGGTGGCCTGGACACCCTTCCTTTGGACCTGGAGTGATCAAATAGGCCTGCCTTTAATACTGCTCTACTTCTCCAATTGGAGGCCTACTGACTGCCGGGTATAGATTCTTTGTGTGAACTGGAGTCATGAGAAAACCCAAGCACCTATGGGCTAGCCTCTGCATGGCTTTGAAGGACTCATTTGACACAAAGGATCCCTATTCTCACTTGATGGAGGTCAGGAACCTTACAGAGGAAGGCGAGAGACCTCATCCAGGATGACCGCTTTTGTGCCAATTTGGCCTTGGATGCACGCATGGGATCTTTCTTTGGATCCATCAGGTGCTGACAATGTAAGCCACAGCCTCACACAGGGCCAAGAGGCTGATTCAGACACATCCCTTTGCAAAGCAATTAAGCAAAGAGCCACAGGTGATGCCCATTCATTTCCATTTGAAAACTGTTTTCTTCAGGCTTCACAAAGGGGTGCCCTGAGGCAAAGGCCTTCCTGACATTCAGGGCCACAAAAGGATAGGTAAGCCAAAGGCCCAAAGCAGGGTTTCTCTAGGGAGACTTTACTGATCACACTGATATCTGAGTTTTCTGAGATGCTCACCATTTCTTTCAACTATCCAGTACATGGCCATGTCACCGAGCTTGGAGGTGGTACATATCTTGGACACAAAACCATGAGCCTATTCTGGAGAGTGGCCAGAATTCAGGAAGAAAACAGGAACTTAGGAAGATAGTAGGCGTTGCCCATCCATAAGGCAAGCCGCAGTCCATTCATAAATTGGGCAGGATGAATGCTGGGAAGCTTTCTACTAGACAGGACACATCCATTGATGCATTCTCTTTTCTAATGTCTACAACCAGGGACACAGTGGGATACACAAACATAGAAACACTCGCCTTGTCAAAAGCCTTACTAGAAACAGTCCACTCCAACCCAAACAAACCGCCTTTCCTACCTATTCTCAGAACATGAGACAAAACCACAAACTCACACCCACACCCACAAAGGCACCTCCTTCCAAGTTGGTCTGTGACTACCCGGAGTGTCGTCTGACTGGTGGGCCATACTATGTTCCCCCGAAAGGGCCTGTCCTGTCTCACATCTGGCCTCCTTGGCCAACTCTGTGAAGTTGTCAGGAGCCAGCGGTGAGCCACTACCTGCTTTCTCAGGAAAGGCCCCTCTGCAGAGCTTTCCTGGCATTTGGCAATCCTCACCTCAGTGGGTACCAAGAAAGACTGACTCTGTCCTTGGTAAATCCAAACAAGTGAGCCCACTGGGACTGGGACTGGGACTGGCTCTGGGTGCCTGGCTTCCTGGATCCCAAGTTCAGAGAGTTCCATCACCAAGGAAGTGAGGTGAGGTCACTTCCTTCAGGAACTGAATGAGGTCACTGCCTTGGCAACCACTGTGTCCTAACAGTTGCTTCCAAGGCTCCCATGAGATGGAGGCTGCCCCTCCTTCCTGTGACACTTTCACAAGTTAGAATGGAATATCAACCATAGGCACCAAGGAACAGCTCTCCACACAGGCCTGCTTTGGTCCATCTTGTCTACATTAAGAAGAGAGAGGCTCATTCAGACACATCCCTTCATCCTGACCAGGTTGTTTGCCATGGAAGATGACTTCTGCTCTCTCAGGTCCTTCATAGCTGCCTACATCTTCTCCAGGGATCATTTCTGCATGGACCTTTGAGGTTCTCAGCAGGTGGAAGATCCCCCACATTCCTGTATTGTAAGACCCACTCTGTCCCTGCTCTTCTGTAAAGTTAGATTGAGGGAACAGTGTATGGTTAGGGTTAAGAACCTGTTTGATGTGGCTTAGGAATCACTCTGCTGGATGAAGAATGGTATTGGGAACCTGGGATATTTATAATAATATATAGGTGAAATATATGTATGAAAACAGAAATCCAAGTAAGATTTGAAGGCCAGAAGGGCATTGGGCCCTTGATTGGGATACTTAGCTTTGAATGACTTTCTGCACAGATGTCTCAGATAAATCGGTACACAATGGCATAGGACCTTGTACCTTGGATGATTGAATGTAGAAGAGAACATCCAGTCAAAAAGGGATAGTAGGTAGGATTAGGAAGATAGTTGGTAAGTTTTGGAAGAAGAGTGAGTATGCAATTTGGACCAAAAGTTCTTTAGCAATAGGGTGTCGGTTAGAGAGTGAATGTAAACGTCAGCACATGTGAAGAGTCAGTCACAATGATGAACTGGGGAACATATGTAGGAAAGCAGATATCAATAGAGACATTAGGAAATCAGGCAAAGTATAAAGTGAGTGAGTGGATTAGACATTTTCAACAGGGTTGAGGTTGAATATATCATCTTAGGAAGAAACAAATGTGTAGTCACCAATAGCATTGACATTTGAGAGCATTAGGCAACCTGGACAAGGATGTTTTTAGTAATCCATGCTCACTTTCCAATGAGGCGTTGGTGCAATCATAAGTGTGACCTTTGCATTTTGTGTCCAGAATATCACTGTGATAAAATGTATATGTAGATCAGGTGACATGAGTGTTTCTTCCACCATTTCTGGGAGTAATATGTTGAAGACATATAAATTAGCCTTTGGGGGTACAAATAGGTGTACCCTGGGTCTATGAATATAGAGATAATGCATGAATAGACCATACTGTGAATAAATAGTATAACAGGTTCCAATTTAAATAATGGATTGCATTGATATCTGAAAATATATAGGAAATCTAATATTGATACACAACCATTCATTCTAACCAGTTATACATCTAATGGTGATATTGGGGTTATGGTTTACCATGAAGGGGGTGTGAGTTTTGCTTCACAAGGGATTATGGAAATGGAAAAGAATGTGTTTGGAAAGAAGTCTCATGAAAAGACCAGTCAAGAAACGTGGAGGAATACATGTGTTCTGAAGCAGGAAGTGGTTGAAAGGGAAATGAATGCCTAGAAATTTGTGAACTTGAGGATGAAATACATATCCTATGATGTGCATCAACTGAAGAAATAGTAATGTACCAGTGTTGAATAAAAATGAACGTCAAAATACACATCATGTCCCATAGGAATCTACTTGCATTCATGTTAAACTGGGTCAGTTACTGTAGAAATATTAGGATTTCAGCACTAGGAAACAAATATGTATTTCAGGTGGATGACTATTTCTGAGAATAATCTTGTGAAAAGTTGATTATAAATCCACATATATGAACATGAATGAATTTAGGGAGTATATAATATGACACATACATTTCATATTTTGAAAAATCTGGAGAGTGTGTGTATGTGTGTGTGTGTGTGTGTGTGTATATGTATATATATATATATATATATATATATATATATATATATATATATATACACAAAAGAAAAACACACACACAAACACAGACATTAAAGAGTAGAAATATATATGCCAATCGAAATTCATCATGAAATATTTATCATCCACAGATCCAAAAATATTTATTTTACTGAACATGTATTTATGTATCATGTTGTTCATGTGGGAAGCTCACCTGGAGGTTGAATTTTCAGTTCCAACAGCGTTTAGGAGGAGTGATCTCTTCTCACAGTTTGTATCTGCCAAGTCAGCCACCTCACAAGAATGGACGTGGGATAGGAGGTAGGATTCTATATGTGCATGTAAAAATGCATGTTGCTGAATAGGCTACAGAGAAAGGGAGACAGGAATTCACATATTTGTTAACATTCAAAACACATGGAGAACTATTTCTACTAAATTGGACTAGATTTATAACACCTACCCTTTATAATGCCAAAGGCCAGTCCAACTATACACCAGGCCTCCTCTGAACTGCCTGTATTTCTATTCTGTTTGAGTTATTTTTCTCCATCATATTAGTATTCGTAGTCACAATCTAGTAGGGTATGGGTGAGTGTCAGGGATTCAGTATTTCGAACGGAAAATAGGAAAATGAATCCAATGTGTAGGCCAATATGTGCTACAAAAAAATCTTCCCACTCTCATCCAGAACATTGCCTTGACATTACCTTCACAATAAGTAAGACACAATTTGAGGAGAAGAGTTAGAAATGCTGTGAATACATATGTGGAATGGAAAATGCTCAGGAGTTCACAACCTTGGAGGTGGTAGACTACTTTCCATGAGTAAGGGACAGGGTAAACACTCCACAAACGTGGAGCTCTGCTGGCCTAAAGACTTCGTGAGAAACTGCTTCTGAGGTTGGGCACTTGAAATATATGTTGTTGTCAGGAGCTTTAGCTTCCTTTGTAGTGAGACCATCAAACCAGGTCTGCATCTATGTGACCTGGAGGACATGGTTTCTGATTTTCCAATGAACATGAGGCAGAAGTGCTGAATTCTCTCTTTGCAGGTAAACTGTGGCCACTGGGGTCTAAGTGTCTCCCTGTGTGGACTGTGAAGCCATTTGGTCATCCTCCACTTTTCGTGGTGTTTCTTGCTGCTGCACTGGGAGTTTGGAATTTGCTTCAGGAAATACAAGGAGTTCAACTGGGACACAGTGCTGGAGGGAGTTCTGTCACGTGTGGTGGGTCAAGGTCCTAGGAGAATGCACCAGCCAGGCTTCTATCCCACAGAGCTTGCCCCCTTGACCATAGCAACCTGATTCTGAACATTGCCCTGAAACCTCTCCATATAACAAGATGCCTTTACATAGAAGGGTCTGCTCGCTGCACCATGTCAGTCACAAGCCATTTGGAAGCCAATGGCAGATCCACATGGCCCCACCACAGATGTTCTATCACACACCTGCACACCACTGCTCTAGGCCCACTACTCAGCAGGCCCCAACTCACTGGCATCTCTGTTCTACACCATTTTCATGAAACCCAGTCAATCAAGGCACTGTCTGGTACACTCATGATCAGCAACAGGACATCCAAAGGTTCTCCAGTGCCACCTGGTCATGGGAATTTCAAAAATGTCATGGTATTTATCTAGCTAGCCATTTTTAAAGGATGAAGTTGGAGGCACTGTGGGTTTCCATTCCTTCAGGAACCATTAAATGGTGAGGAAGCTCATTTCAACGAAAGCTCTGGAGAACTCTCACAAACAAGGCTTCCCAAGGAGTGGCCAAAAGGTCACAGGAAGCCAGGCCCATTGAGGTCTACAATGTGAGGTCCACGTGTGTTTGGACTCTCCACGATGGCTGCCAGGTCTTTAAGAATAAAATCATGTGATATCCGGGCTGAGATTCCCAGTGCTCTGTGGAAAGCCAGCCTGGGCCTAGATCTCAGTTTCCAAGGGCGACTCTCATGCGTGGCCTCCTAACATCCCGACACAATTCACGGCAATACTTCTCTGAGGTCAGTTCCAGAACTCAGTCTCCAAGGGGAATCACACCAGAGTTCAAGCCCAGGTGGACCCAGTCATCTCTTCCCACTGCCACACCACAATTCAAACCAAAACACTGCCACATGGCCCTCATCTTCTTCCATACAGACACTCATCATGACCTCTGGCTGGAGGTTTCCATGAGGGGCACAGCCCAAGACAGTGTCCACAATAAGCTCCCTTGCCTCTCATTTGCCTAATGTCAGGGTGGCCTGGACACCCTTCCTTTGGACCTGGAGTGATCAAATAGGCCTGCCTTTAATACTGCTCTACTTCTCCAATTGGAGGCCTACTGACTGCCGGGTATAGATTCTTTGTGTGAACTGGAGTCATGAGAAAACCCAAGCACCTATGGGCTAGCCTCTGCATGGCTTTGAAGGACTCATTTGACACAAAGGATCCCTATTCTCACTTGATGGAGGTCAGGAACCTTACAGAGGAAGGCGAGAGACCTCATCCAGGATGACCGCTTTTGTGCCAATTTGGCCTTGGATGCACGCATGGGATCTTTCTTTGGATCCATCAGGTGCTGACAATGTAAGCCACAGCCTCACACAGGGCCAAGAGGCTGATTCAGACACATCCCTTTGCAAAGCAATTAAGCAAAGAGCCACAGGTGATGCCCATTCATTTCCATTTGAAAACTGTTTTCTTCAGGCTTCACAAAGGGGTGCCCTGAGGCAAAGGCCTTCCTGACATTCAGGGCCACAAAAGGATAGGTAAGCCAAAGGCCCAAAGCAGGGTTTCTCTAGGGAGACTTTACTGATCACACTGATATCTGAGTTTTCTGAGATGCTCACCATTTCTTTCAACTATCCAGTACATGGCCATGTCACCGAGCTTGGAGGTGGTACATATCTTGGACACAAAACCATGAGCCTATTCTGGAGAGTGGCCAGAATTCAGGAAGAAAACAGGAACTTAGGAAGATAGTAGGCGTTGCCCATCCATAAGGCAAGCCGCAGTCCATTCATAAATTGGGCAGGATGAATGCTGGGAAGCTTTCTACTAGACAGGACACATCCATTGATGCATTCTCTTTTCTAATGTCTACAACCAGGGACACAGTGGGATACACAAACATAGAAACACTCGCCTTGTCAAAAGCCTTACTAGAAACAGTCCACTCCAACCCAAACAAACCGCCTTTCCTACCTATTCTCAGAACATGAGACAAAACCACAAACTCACACCCACACCCACAAAGGCACCTCCTTCCAAGTTGGTCTGTGACTACCCGGAGTGTCGTCTGACTGGTGGGCCATACTATGTTCCCCCGAAAGGGCCTGTCCTGTCTCACATCTGGCCTCCTTGGCCAACTCTGTGAAGTTGTCAGGAGCCAGCGGTGAGCCACTACCTGCTTTCTCAGGAAAGGCCCCTCTGCAGAGCTTTCCTGGCATTTGGCAATCCTCACCTCAGTGGGTACCAAGAAAGACTGACTCTGTCCTTGGTAAATCCAAACAAGTGAGCCCACTGGGACTGGGACTGGGACTGGCTCTGGGTGCCTGGCTTCCTGGATCCCAAGTTCAGAGAGTTCCATCACCAAGGAAGTGAGGTGAGGTCACTTCCTTCAGGAACTGAATGAGGTCACTGCCTTGGCAACCACTGTGTCCTAACAGTTGCTTCCAAGGCTCCCATGAGATGGAGGCTGCCCCTCCTTCCTGTGACACTTTCACAAGTTAGAATGGAATATCAACCATAGGCACCAAGGAACAGCTCTCCACACAGGCCTGCTTTGGTCCATCTTGTCTACATTAAGAAGAGAGAGGCTCATTCAGACACATCCCTTCATCCTGACCAGGTTGTTTGCCATGGAAGATGACTTCTGCTCTCTCAGGTCCTTCATAGCTGCCTACATCTTCTCCAGGGATCATTTCTGCATGGACCTTTGAGGTTCTCAGCAGGTGGAAGATCCCCCACATTCCTGTATTGTAAGACCCACTCTGTCCCTGCTCTTCTGTAAAGTTAGATTGAGGGAACAGTGTATGGTTAGGGTTAAGAACCTGTTTGATGTGGCTTAGGAATCACTCTGCTGGATGAAGAATGGTATTGGGAACCTGGGATATTTATAATAATATATAGGTGAAATATATGTATGAAAACAGAAATCCAAGTAAGATTTGAAGGCCAGAAGGGCATTGGGCCCTTGATTGGGATACTTAGCTTTGAATGACTTTCTGCACAGATGTCTCAGATAAATCGGTACACAATGGCATAGGACCTTGTACCTTGGATGATTGAATGTAGAAGAGAACATCCAGTCAAAAAGGGATAGTAGGTAGGATTAGGAAGATAGTTGGTAAGTTTTGGAAGAAGAGTGAGTATGCAATTTGGACCAAAAGTTCTTTAGCAATAGGGTGTCGGTTAGAGAGTGAATGTAAACGTCAGCACATGTGAAGAGTCAGTCACAATGATGAACTGGGGAACATATGTAGGAAAGCAGATATCAATAGAGACATTAGGAAATCAGGCAAAGTATAAAGTGAGTGAGTGGATTAGACATTTTCAACAGGGTTGAGGTTGAATATATCATCTTAGGAAGAAACAAATGTGTAGTCACCAATAGCATTGACATTTGAGAGCATTAGGCAACCTGGACAAGGATGTTTTTAGTAATCCATGCTCACTTTCCAATGAGGCGTTGGTGCAATCATAAGTGTGACCTTTGCATTTTGTGTCCAGAATATCACTGTGATAAAATGTATATGTAGATCAGGTGACATGAGTGTTTCTTCCACCATTTCTGGGAGTAATATGTTGAAGACATATAAATTAGCCTTTGGGGGTACAAATAGGTGTACCCTGGGTCTATGAATATAGAGATAATGCATGAATAGACCATACTGTGAATAAATAGTATAACAGGTTCCAATTTAAATAATGGATTGCATTGATATCTGAAAATATATAGGAAATCTAATATTGATACACAACCATTCATTCTAACCAGTTATACATCTAATGGTGATATTGGGGTTATGGTTTACCATGAAGGGGGTGTGAGTTTTGCTTCACAAGGGATTATGGAAATGGAAAAGAATGTGTTTGGAAAGAAGTCTCATGAAAAGACCAGTCAAGAAACGTGGAGGAATACATGTGTTCTGAAGCAGGAAGTGATTGAAAGGGAAATGAATGCCTAGAAATTTGTGAACTTGAGGATGAAATACATATCCTATGATGTGCATCAACTGAAGAAATAGTAATGTACCAGTGTTGAATAAAAATGAACGTCAAAATACACATCATGTCCCATAGGAATCTACTTGCATTCATGTTAAACTGGGTCAGTTACTGTAGAAATATTAGGATTTCAGCACTAGGAAACAAATATGTATTTCAGGTGGATGACTATTTCTGAGAATAATCTTGTGAAAAGTTGATTATAAATCCACATATATGAACATGAATGAATTTAGGGAGTATATAATATGACACATACATTTCATATTTTGAAAAATCTGGAGAGTGTGTGTATGTGTGTGTGTGTGTGTGTATATGTATATATATATATATATATATATATATATATATATATACACACAAAAGAAAAACACACACACAAACACAGACATTAAAGAGTAGAAATATATATGCCAATCGAAATTCATCATGAAATATTTATCATCCACAGATCCAAAAATATTTATTTTACTGAACATGTATTTATGTATCATGTTGTTCATGTGGGAAGCTCACCTGGAGGTTGAATTTTCAGTTCCAACAGCGTTTAGGAGGAGTGATCTCTTCTCACAGTTTGTATCTGCCAAGTCAGCCACCTCACAAGAATGGACGTGGGATAGGAGGTAGGATTCTATATGTGCATGTAAAAATGCATGTTGCTGAATAGGCTACAGAGAAAGGGAGACAGGAATTCACATATTTGTTAACATTCAAAACACATGGAGAACTATTTCTACTAAATTGGACTAGATTTATAACACCTACCCTTTATAATGCCAAAGGCCAGTCCAACTATACACCAGGCCTCCTCTGAACTGCCTGTATTTCTATTCTGTTTGAGTTATTTTTCTCCATCATATTAGTATTCGTAGTCACAATCTAGTAGGGTATGGGTGAGTGTCAGGGATTCAGTATTTCGAACGGAAAATAGGAAAATGAATCCAATGTGTAGGCCAATATGTGCTACAAAAAAATCTTCCCACTCTCATCCAGAACATTGCCTTGACATTACCTTCACAATAAGTAAGACACAATTTGAGGAGAAGAGTTAGAAATGCTGTGAATACATATGTGGAATGGAAAATGCTCAGGAGTTCACAACCTTGGAGGTGGTAGACTACTTTCCATGAGTAAGGGACAGGGTAAACACTCCACAAACGTGGAGCTCTGCTGGCCTAAAGACTTCGTGAGAAACTGCTTCTGAGGTTGGGCACTTGAAATATATGTTGTTGTCAGGAGCTTTAGCTTCCTTTGTAGTGAGACCATCAAACCAGGTCTGCATCTATGTGACCTGGAGGACATGGTTTCTGATTTTCCAATGAACATGAGGCAGAAGTGCTGAATTCTCTCTTTGCAGGTAAACTGTGGCCACTGGGGTCTAAGTGTCTCCCTGTGTGGACTGTGAAGCCATTTGGTCATCCTCCACTTTTCGTGGTGTTTCTTGCTGCTGCACTGGGAGTTTGGAATTTGCTTCAGGAAATACAAGGAGTTCAACTGGGACACAGTGCTGGAGGGAGTTCTGTCACGTGTGGTGGGTCAAGGTCCTAGGAGAATGCACCAGCCAGGCTTCTATCCCACAGAGCTTGCCCCCTTGACCATAGCAACCTGATTCTGAACATTGCCCTGAAACCTCTCCATATAACAAGATGCCTTTACATAGAAGGGTCTGCTCGCTGCACCATGTCAGTCACAAGCCATTTGGAAGCCAATGGCAGATCCACATGGCCCCACCACAGATGTTCTATCACACACCTGCACACCACTGCTCTAGGCCCACTACTCAGCAGGCCCCAACTCACTGGCATCTCTGTTCTACACCATTTTCATGAAACCCAGTCAATCAAGGCACTGTCTGGTACACTCATGATCAGCAACAGGACATCCAAAGGTTCTCCAGTGCCACCTGGTCATGGGAATTTCAAAAATGTCATGGTATTTATCTAGCTAGCCATTTTTAAAGGATGAAGTTGGAGGCACTGTGGGTTTCCATTCCTTCAGGAACCATTAAATGGTGAGGAAGCTCATTTCAACGAAAGCTCTGGAGAACTCTCACAAACAAGGCTTCCCAAGGAGTGGCCAAAAGGTCACAGGAAGCCAGGCCCATTGAGGTCTACAATGTGAGGTCCACGTGTGTTTGGACTCTCCACGATGGCTGCCAGGTCTTTAAGAATAAAATCATGTGATATCCGGGCTGAGATTCCCAGTGCTCTGTGGAAAGCCAGCCTGGGCCTAGATCTCAGTTTCCAAGGGCGACTCTCATGCGTGGCCTCCTAACATCCCGACACAATTCACGGCAATACTTCTCTGAGGTCAGTTCCAGAACTCAGTCTCCAAGGGGAATCACACCAGAGTTCAAGCCCAGGTGGACCCAGTCATCTCTTCCCACTGCCACACCACAATTCAAACCAAAACACTGCCACATGGCCCTCATCTTCTTCCATACAGACACTCATCATGACCTCTGGCTGGAGGTTTCCATGAGGGGCACAGCCCAAGACAGTGTCCACAATAAGCTCCCTTGCCTCTCATTTGCCTAATGTCAGGGTGGCCTGGACACCCTTCCTTTGGACCTGGAGTGATCAAATAGGCCTGCCTTTAATACTGCTCTACTTCTCCAATTGGAGGCCTACTGACTGCCGGGTATAGATTCTTTGTGTGAACTGGAGTCATGAGAAAACCCAAGCACCTATGGGCTAGCCTCTGCATGGCTTTGAAGGACTCATTTGACACAAAGGATCCCTATTCTCACTTGATGGAGGTCAGGAACCTTACAGAGGAAGGCGAGAGACCTCATCCAGGATGACCGCTTTTGTGCCAATTTGGCCTTGGATGCACGCATGGGATCTTTCTTTGGATCCATCAGGTGCTGACAATGTAAGCCACAGCCTCACACAGGGCCAAGAGGCTGATTCAGACACATCCCTTTGCAAAGCAATTAAGCAAAGAGCCACAGGTGATGCCCATTCATTTCCATTTGAAAACTGTTTTCTTCAGGCTTCACAAAGGGGTGCCCTGAGGCAAAGGCCTTCCTGACATTCAGGGCCACAAAAGGATAGGTAAGCCAAAGGCCCAAAGCAGGGTTTCTCTAGGGAGACTTTACTGATCACACTGATATCTGAGTTTTCTGAGATGCTCACCATTTCTTTCAACTATCCAGTACATGGCCATGTCACCGAGCTTGGAGGTGGTACATATCTTGGACACAAAACCATGAGCCTATTCTGGAGAGTGGCCAGAATTCAGGAAGAAAACAGGAACTTAGGAAGATAGTAGGCGTTGCCCATCCATAAGGCAAGCCGCAGTCCATTCATAAATTGGGCAGGATGAATGCTGGGAAGCTTTCTACTAGACAGGACACATCCATTGATGCATTCTCTTTTCTAATGTCTACAACCAGGGACACAGTGGGATACACAAACATAGAAACACTCGCCTTGTCAAAAGCCTTACTAGAAACAGTCCACTCCAACCCAAACAAACCGCCTTTCCTACCTATTCTCAGAACATGAGACAAAACCACAAACTCACACCCACACCCACAAAGGCACCTCCTTCCAAGTTGGTCTGTGACTACCCGGAGTGTCGTCTGACTGGTGGGCCATACTATGTTCCCCCGAAAGGGCCTGTCCTGTCTCACATCTGGCCTCCTTGGCCAACTCTGTGAAGTTGTCAGGAGCCAGCGGTGAGCCACTACCTGCTTTCTCAGGAAAGGCCCCTCTGCAGAGCTTTCCTGGCATTTGGCAATCCTCACCTCAGTGGGTACCAAGAAAGACTGACTCTGTCCTTGGTAAATCCAAACAAGTGAGCCCACTGGGACTGGGACTGGGACTGGCTCTGGGTGCCTGGCTTCCTGGATCCCAAGTTCAGAGAGTTCCATCACCAAGGAAGTGAGGTGAGGTCACTTCCTTCAGGAACTGAATGAGGTCACTGCCTTGGCAACCACTGTGTCCTAACAGTTGCTTCCAAGGCTCCCATGAGATGGAGGCTGCCCCTCCTTCCTGTGACACTTTCACAAGTTAGAATGGAATATCAACCATAGGCACCAAGGAACAGCTCTCCACACAGGCCTGCTTTGGTCCATCTTGTCTACATTAAGAAGAGAGAGGCTCATTCAGACACATCCCTTCATCCTGACCAGGTTGTTTGCCATGGAAGATGACTTCTGCTCTCTCAGGTCCTTCATAGCTGCCTACATCTTCTCCAGGGATCATTTCTGCATGGACCTTTGAGGTTCTCAGCAGGTGGAAGATCCCCCACATTCCTGTATTGTAAGACCCACTCTGTCCCTGCTCTTCTGTAAAGTTAGATTGAGGGAACAGTGTATGGTTAGGGTTAAGAACCTGTTTGATGTGGCTTAGGAATCACTCTGCTGGATGAAGAATGGTATTGGGAACCTGGGATATTTATAATAATATATAGGTGAAATATATGTATGAAAACAGAAATCCAAGTAAGATTTGAAGGCCAGAAGGGCATTGGGCCCTTGATTGGGATACTTAGCTTTGAATGACTTTCTGCACAGATGTCTCAGATAAATCGGTACACAATGGCATAGGACCTTGTACCTTGGATGATTGAATGTAGAAGAGAACATCCAGTCAAAAAGGGATAGTAGGTAGGATTAGGAAGATAGTTGGTAAGTTTTGGAAGAAGAGTGAGTATGCAATTTGGACCAAAAGTTCTTTAGCAATAGGGTGTCGGTTAGAGAGTGAATGTAAACGTCAGCACATGTGAAGAGTCAGTCACAATGATGAACTGGGGAACATATGTAGGAAAGCAGATATCAATAGAGACATTAGGAAATCAGGCAAAGTATAAAGTGAGTGAGTGGATTAGACATTTTCAACAGGGTTGAGGTTGAATATATCATCTTAGGAAGAAACAAATGTGTAGTCACCAATAGCATTGACATTTGAGAGCATTAGGCAACCTGGACAAGGATGTTTTTAGTAATCCATGCTCACTTTCCAATGAGGCGTTGGTGCAATCATAAGTGTGACCTTTGCATTTTGTGTCCAGAATATCACTGTGATAAAATGTATATGTAGATCAGGTGACATGAGTGTTTCTTCCACCATTTCTGGGAGTAATATGTTGAAGACATATAAATTAGCCTTTGGGGGTACAAATAGGTGTACCCTGGGTCTATGAATATAGAGATAATGCATGAATAGACCATACTGTGAATAAATAGTATAACAGGTTCCAATTTAAATAATGGATTGCATTGATATCTGAAAATATATAGGAAATCTAATATTGATACACAACCATTCATTCTAACCAGTTATACATCTAATGGTGATATTGGGGTTATGGTTTACCATGAAGGGGGTGTGAGTTTTGCTTCACAAGGGATTATGGAAATGGAAAAGAATGTGTTTGGAAAGAAGTCTCATGAAAAGACCAGTCAAGAAACGTGGAGGAATACATGTGTTCTGAAGCAGGAAGTGATTGAAAGGGAAATGAATGCCTAGAAATTTGTGAACTTGAGGATGAAATACATATCCTATGATGTGCATCAACTGAAGAAATAGTAATGTACCAGTGTTGAATAAAAATGAACGTCAAAATACACATCATGTCCCATAGGAATCTACTTGCATTCATGTTAAACTGGGTCAGTTACTGTAGAAATATTAGGATTTCAGCACTAGGAAACAAATATGTATTTCAGGTGGATGACTATTTCTGAGAATAATCTTGTGAAAAGTTGATTATAAATCCACATATATGAACATGAATGAATTTAGGGAGTATATAATATGACACATACATTTCATATTTTGAAAAATCTGGAGAGTGTGTGTATGTGTGTGTGTGTGTGTGTATATGTATATATATATATATATATATATATATATATATATATATATACACACAAAAGAAAAACACACACACAAACACAGACATTAAAGAGTAGAAATATATATGCCAATCGAAATTCATCATGAAATATTTATCATCCACAGATCCAAAAATATTTATTTTACTGAACATGTATTTATGTATCATGTTGTTCATGTGGGAAGCTCACCTGGAGGTTGAATTTTCAGTTCCAACAGCGTTTAGGAGGAGTGATCTCTTCTCACAGTTTGTATCTGCCAAGTCAGCCACCTCACAAGAATGGACGTGGGATAGGAGGTAGGATTCTATATGTGCATGTAAAAATGCATGTTGCTGAATAGGCTACAGAGAAAGGGAGACAGGAATTCACATATTTGTTAACATTCAAAACACATGGAGAACTATTTCTACTAAATTGGACTAGATTTATAACACCTACCCTTTATAATGCCAAAGGCCAGTCCAACTATACACCAGGCCTCCTCTGAACTGCCTGTATTTCTATTCTGTTTGAGTTATTTTTCTCCATCATATTAGTATTCGTAGTCACAATCTAGTAGGGTATGGGTGAGTGTCAGGGATTCAGTATTTCGAACGGAAAATAGGAAAATGAATCCAATGTGTAGGCCAATATGTGCTACAAAAAAATCTTCCCACTCTCATCCAGAACATTGCCTTGACATTACCTTCACAATAAGTAAGACACAATTTGAGGAGAAGAGTTAGAAATGCTGTGAATACATATGTGGAATGGAAAATGCTCAGGAGTTCACAACCTTGGAGGTGGTAGACTACTTTCCATGAGTAAGGGACAGGGTAAACACTCCACAAACGTGGAGCTCTGCTGGCCTAAAGACTTCGTGAGAAACTGCTTCTGAGGTTGGGCACTTGAAATATATGTTGTTGTCAGGAGCTTTAGCTTCCTTTGTAGTGAGACCATCAAACCAGGTCTGCATCTATGTGACCTGGAGGACATGGTTTCTGATTTTCCAATGAACATGAGGCAGAAGTGCTGAATTCTCTCTTTGCAGGTAAACTGTGGCCACTGGGGTCTAAGTGTCTCCCTGTGTGGACTGTGAAGCCATTTGGTCATCCTCCACTTTTCGTGGTGTTTCTTGCTGCTGCACTGGGAGTTTGGAATTTGCTTCAGGAAATACAAGGAGTTCAACTGGGACACAGTGCTGGAGGGAGTTCTGTCACGTGTGGTGGGTCAAGGTCCTAGGAGAATGCACCAGCCAGGCTTCTATCCCACAGAGCTTGCCCCCTTGACCATAGCAACCTGATTCTGAACATTGCCCTGAAACCTCTCCATATAACAAGATGCCTTTACATAGAAGGGTCTGCTCGCTGCACCATGTCAGTCACAAGCCATTTGGAAGCCAATGGCAGATCCACATGGCCCCACCACAGATGTTCTATCACACACCTGCACACCACTGCTCTAGGCCCACTACTCAGCAGGCCCCAACTCACTGGCATCTCTGTTCTACACCATTTTCATGAAACCCAGTCAATCAAGGCACTGTCTGGTACACTCATGATCAGCAACAGGACATCCAAAGGTTCTCCAGTGCCACCTGGTCATGGGAATTTCAAAAATGTCATGGTATTTATCTAGCTAGCCATTTTTAAAGGATGAAGTTGGAGGCACTGTGGGTTTCCATTCCTTCAGGAACCATTAAATGGTGAGGAAGCTCATTTCAACGAAAGCTCTGGAGAACTCTCACAAACAAGGCTTCCCAAGGAGTGGCCAAAAGGTCACAGGAAGCCAGGCCCATTGAGGTCTACAATGTGAGGTCCACGTGTGTTTGGACTCTCCACGATGGCTGCCAGGTCTTTAAGAATAAAATCATGTGATATCCGGGCTGAGATTCCCAGTGCTCTGTGGAAAGCCAGCCTGGGCCTAGATCTCAGTTTCCAAGGGCGACTCTCATGCGTGGCCTCCTAACATCCCGACACAATTCACGGCAATACTTCTCTGAGGTCAGTTCCAGAACTCAGTCTCCAAGGGGAATCACACCAGAGTTCAAGCCCAGGTGGACCCAGTCATCTCTTCCCACTGCCACACCACAATTCAAACCAAAACACTGCCACATGGCCCTCATCTTCTTCCATACAGACACTCATCATGACCTCTGGCTGGAGGTTTCCATGAGGGGCACAGCCCAAGACAGTGTCCACAATAAGCTCCCTTGCCTCTCATTTGCCTAATGTCAGGGTGGCCTGGACACCCTTCCTTTGGACCTGGAGTGATCAAATAGGCCTGCCTTTAATACTGCTCTACTTCTCCAATTGGAGGCCTACTGACTGCCGGGTATAGATTCTTTGTGTGAACTGGAGTCATGAGAAAACCCAAGCACCTATGGGCTAGCCTCTGCATGGCTTTGAAGGACTCATTTGACACAAAGGATCCCTATTCTCACTTGATGGAGGTCAGGAACCTTACAGAGGAAGGCGAGAGACCTCATCCAGGATGACCGCTTTTGTGCCAATTTGGCCTTGGATGCACGCATGGGATCTTTCTTTGGATCCATCAGGTGCTGACAATGTAAGCCACAGCCTCACACAGGGCCAAGAGGCTGATTCAGACACATCCCTTTGCAAAGCAATTAAGCAAAGAGCCACAGGTGATGCCCATTCATTTCCATTTGAAAACTGTTTTCTTCAGGCTTCACAAAGGGGTGCCCTGAGGCAAAGGCCTTCCTGACATTCAGGGCCACAAAAGGATAGGTAAGCCAAAGGCCCAAAGCAGGGTTTCTCTAGGGAGACTTTACTGATCACACTGATATCTGAGTTTTCTGAGATGCTCACCATTTCTTTCAACTATCCAGTACATGGCCATGTCACCGAGCTTGGAGGTGGTACATATCTTGGACACAAAACCATGAGCCTATTCTGGAGAGTGGCCAGAATTCAGGAAGAAAACAGGAACTTAGGAAGATAGTAGGCGTTGCCCATCCATAAGGCAAGCCGCAGTCCATTCATAAATTGGGCAGGATGAATGCTGGGAAGCTTTCTACTAGACAGGACACATCCATTGATGCATTCTCTTTTCTAATGTCTACAACCAGGGACACAGTGGGATACACAAACATAGAAACACTCGCCTTGTCAAAAGCCTTACTAGAAACAGTCCACTCCAACCCAAACAAACCGCCTTTCCTACCTATTCTCAGAACATGAGACAAAACCACAAACTCACACCCACACCCACAAAGGCACCTCCTTCCAAGTTGGTCTGTGACTACCCGGAGTGTCGTCTGACTGGTGGGCCATACTATGTTCCCCCGAAAGGGCCTGTCCTGTCTCACATCTGGCCTCCTTGGCCAACTCTGTGAAGTTGTCAGGAGCCAGCGGTGAGCCACTACCTGCTTTCTCAGGAAAGGCCCCTCTGCAGAGCTTTCCTGGCATTTGGCAATCCTCACCTCAGTGGGTACCAAGAAAGACTGACTCTGTCCTTGGTAAATCCAAACAAGTGAGCCCACTGGGACTGGGACTGGGACTGGCTCTGGGTGCCTGGCTTCCTGGATCCCAAGTTCAGAGAGTTCCATCACCAAGGAAGTGAGGTGAGGTCACTTCCTTCAGGAACTGAATGAGGTCACTGCCTTGGCAACCACTGTGTCCTAACAGTTGCTTCCAAGGCTCCCATGAGATGGAGGCTGCCCCTCCTTCCTGTGACACTTTCACAAGTTAGAATGGAATATCAACCATAGGCACCAAGGAACAGCTCTCCACACAGGCCTGCTTTGGTCCATCTTGTCTACATTAAGAAGAGAGAGGCTCATTCAGACACATCCCTTCATCCTGACCAGGTTGTTTGCCATGGAAGATGACTTCTGCTCTCTCAGGTCCTTCATAGCTGCCTACATCTTCTCCAGGGATCATTTCTGCATGGACCTTTGAGGTTCTCAGCAGGTGGAAGATCCCCCACATTCCTGTATTGTAAGACCCACTCTGTCCCTGCTCTTCTGTAAAGTTAGATTGAGGGAACAGTGTATGGT
Organism: Spermophilus citellus; assembly: GCF_964194105.1. Taxonomy (NCBI): domain Eukaryota; kingdom Metazoa; phylum Chordata; class Mammalia; order Rodentia; family Sciuridae; genus Spermophilus; species Spermophilus citellus. The sequence goes on along the minus strand of NW_027672743.1, from coordinate 129,182 downwards.
TAGGGTTAAGAACCTGTTTGATGTGGCTTAGGAATCACTCTGCTGGATGAAGAATGGTATTGGGAACCTGGGATATTTATAATAATATATAGGTGAAATATATGTATGAAAACAGAAATCCAAGTAAGATTTGAAGGCCAGAAGGGCATTGGGCCCTTGATTGGGATACTTAGCTTTGAATGACTTTCTGCACAGATGTCTCAGATAAATCGGTACACAATGGCATAGGACCTTGTACCTTGGATGATTGAATGTAGAAGAGAACATCCAGTCAAAAAGGGATAGTAGGTAGGATTAGGAAGATAGTTGGTAAGTTTTGGAAGAAGAGTGAGTATGCAATTTGGACCAAAAGTTCTTTAGCAATAGGGTGTCGGTTAGAGAGTGAATGTAAACGTCAGCACATGTGAAGAGTCAGTCACAATGATGAACTGGGGAACATATGTAGGAAAGCAGATATCAATAGAGACATTAGGAAATCAGGCAAAGTATAAAGTGAGTGAGTGGATTAGACATTTTCAACAGGGTTGAGGTTGAATATATCATCTTAGGAAGAAACAAATGTGTAGTCACCAATAGCATTGACATTTGAGAGCATTAGGCAACCTGGACAAGGATGTTTTTAGTAATCCATGCTCACTTTCCAATGAGGCGTTGGTGCAATCATAAGTGTGACCTTTGCATTTTGTGTCCAGAATATCACTGTGATAAAATGTATATGTAGATCAGGTGACATGAGTGTTTCTTCCACCATTTCTGGGAGTAATATGTTGAAGACATATAAATTAGCCTTTGGGGGTACAAATAGGTGTACCCTGGGTCTATGAATATAGAGATAATGCATGAATAGACCATACTGTGAATAAATAGTATAACAGGTTCCAATTTAAATAATGGATTGCATTGATATCTGAAAATATATAGGAAATCTAATATTGATACACAACCATTCATTCTAACCAGTTATACATCTAATGGTGATATTGGGGTTATGGTTTACCATGAAGGGGGTGTGAGTTTTGCTTCACAAGGGATTATGGAAATGGAAAAGAATGTGTTTGGAAAGAAGTCTCATGAAAAGACCAGTCAAGAAACGTGGAGGAATACATGTGTTCTGAAGCAGGAAGTGATTGAAAGGGAAATGAATGCCTAGAAATTTGTGAACTTGAGGATGAAATACATATCCTATGATGTGCATCAACTGAAGAAATAGTAATGTACCAGTGTTGAATAAAAATGAACGTCAAAATACACATCATGTCCCATAGGAATCTACTTGCATTCATGTTAAACTGGGTCAGTTACTGTAGAAATATTAGGATTTCAGCACTAGGAAACAAATATGTATTTCAGGTGGATGACTATTTCTGAGAATAATCTTGTGAAAAGTTGATTATAAATCCACATATATGAACATGAATGAATTTAGGGAGTATATAATATGACACATACATTTCATATTTTGAAAAATCTGGAGAGTGTGTGTATGTGTGTGTGTGTGTGTGTATATGTATATATATATATATATATATATATATATATATATACACACAAAAGAAAAACACACACACAAACACAGACATTAAAGAGTAGAAATATATATGCCAATCGAAATTCATCATGAAATATTTATCATCCACAGATCCAAAAATATTTATTTTACTGAACATGTATTTATGTATCATGTTGTTCATGTGGGAAGCTCACCTGGAGGTTGAATTTTCAGTTCCAACAGCGTTTAGGAGGAGTGATCTCTTCTCACAGTTTGTATCTGCCAAGTCAGCCACCTCACAAGAATGGACGTGGGATAGGAGGTAGGATTCTATATGTGCATGTAAAAATGCATGTTGCTGAATAGGCTACAGAGAAAGGGAGACAGGAATTCACATATTTGTTAACATTCAAAACACATGGAGAACTATTTCTACTAAATTGGACTAGATTTATAACACCTACCCTTTATAATGCCAAAGGCCAGTCCAACTATACACCAGGCCTCCTCTGAACTGCCTGTATTTCTATTCTGTTTGAGTTATTTTTCTCCATCATATTAGTATTCGTAGTCACAATCTAGTAGGGTATGGGTGAGTGTCAGGGATTCAGTATTTCGAACGGAAAATAGGAAAATGAATCCAATGTGTAGGCCAATATGTGCTACAAAAAAATCTTCCCACTCTCATCCAGAACATTGCCTTGACATTACCTTCACAATAAGTAAGACACAATTTGAGGAGAAGAGTTAGAAATGCTGTGAATACATATGTGGAATGGAAAATGCTCAGGAGTTCACAACCTTGGAGGTGGTAGACTACTTTCCATGAGTAAGGGACAGGGTAAACACTCCACAAACGTGGAGCTCTGCTGGCCTAAAGACTTCGTGAGAAACTGCTTCTGAGGTTGGGCACTTGAAATATATGTTGTTGTCAGGAGCTTTAGCTTCCTTTGTAGTGAGACCATCAAACCAGGTCTGCATCTATGTGACCTGGAGGACATGGTTTCTGATTTTCCAATGAACATGAGGCAGAAGTGCTGAATTCTCTCTTTGCAGGTAAACTGTGGCCACTGGGGTCTAAGTGTCTCCCTGTGTGGACTGTGAAGCCATTTGGTCATCCTCCACTTTTCGTGGTGTTTCTTGCTGCTGCACTGGGAGTTTGGAATTTGCTTCAGGAAATACAAGGAGTTCAACTGGGACACAGTGCTGGAGGGAGTTCTGTCACGTGTGGTGGGTCAAGGTCCTAGGAGAATGCACCAGCCAGGCTTCTATCCCACAGAGCTTGCCCCCTTGACCATAGCAACCTGATTCTGAACATTGCCCTGAAACCTCTCCATATAACAAGATGCCTTTACATAGAAGGGTCTGCTCGCTGCACCATGTCAGTCACAAGCCATTTGGAAGCCAATGGCAGATCCACATGGCCCCACCACAGATGTTCTATCACACACCTGCACACCACTGCTCTAGGCCCACTACTCAGCAGGCCCCAACTCACTGGCATCTCTGTTCTACACCATTTTCATGAAACCCAGTCAATCAAGGCACTGTCTGGTACACTCATGATCAGCAACAGGACATCCAAAGGTTCTCCAGTGCCACCTGGTCATGGGAATTTCAAAAATGTCATGGTATTTATCTAGCTAGCCATTTTTAAAGGATGTGGGTTTCCATTCCTTCAGGAACCATTAAATGGTGAGGAAGCTCATTTCAACGAAAGCTCTGGAGAACTCTCACAAACAAGGCTTCCCAAGGAGTGGCCAAAAGGTCACAGGAAGCCAGGCCCATTGAGGTCTACAATGTGAGGTCCACGTGTGTTTGGACTCTCCACGATGGCTGCCAGGTCTTTAAGAATAAAATCATGTGATATCCGGGCTGAGATTCCCAGTGCTCTGTGGAAAGCCAGCCTGGGCCTAGATCTCAGTTTCCAAGGGCGACTCTCATGCGTGGCCTCCTAACATCCCGACACAATTCACGGCAATACTTCTCTGAGGTCAGTTCCAGAACTCAGTCTCCAAGGGGAATCACACCAGAGTTCAAGCCCAGGTGGACCCAGTCATCTCTTCCCACTGCCACACCACAATTCAAACCAAAACACTGCCACATGGCCCTCATCTTCTTCCATACAGACACTCATCATAACCTCTGGCTGGAGGTTTCCATGAGGGGCACAGCCCAAGACAGTGTCCACAATAAGCTCCCTTGCCTCTCATTTGCCTAATGTCAGGGTGGCCTGGACACCCTTCCTTTGGACCTGGAGTGATCAAATAGGCCTGCCTTTAATACTGCTCTACTTCTCCAATTGGAGGCCTACTGACTGCCGGGTATAGATTCTTTGTGTGAACTGGAGTCATGAGAAAACCCAAGCACCTATGGGCTAGCCTCTGCATGGCTTTGAAGGACTCATTTGACACAAAGGATCCCTATTCTCACTTGATGGAGGTCAGGAACCTTACAGAGGAAGGCGAGAGACCTCATCCAGGATGACTGCTTTTGTGCCAATTTGGCCTTGGATGCACGCATGGGATCTTTCTTTGGATCCATCAGGTGCTGACAATGTAAGCCACAGCCTCACACAGGGTCAAGAGGCTGATTCAGACACATCCCTTTGCAAAGCAATTAAGCAAAGAGCCACAGGTGATGCCCATTCATTTCCATTTGAAAACTGTTTTCTTCAGGCTTCACAAAGGGGTGCCCTGAGGCAAAGGCCTTCCTGACATTCAGGGCCACAAAAGGATAGGTAAGCCAAAGGCCCAAAGCAGGGTTTCTCTAGGGAGAATTTACTGATCACACTGATATCTGAGTTTTCTGAGATGCTCACCATTTCTTTCAACTATCCAGTACATGGCCATGTCACCGAGCTTGGAGGTGGTACATATCTTGGACACAAAACCATGAGCCTATTCTGGAGAGTGGCCAGAATTCAGGAAGAAAACAGGAACTTAGGAAGATAGTAGGCGTTGCCCATCCATAAGGCAAGCCGCAGTCCATTCATAAATTGGGCAGGATGAATGCTGGGAAGCTTTCTACTAGACAGGACACATCCATTGATGCATTCTCTTTTCTAATGTCTACAACCAGGGACACAGTGGGATACACAAACATAGAAACACTCGCCTTGTGAAAAGCCTTACTAGAAACAGTCCACTCCAAACCAAACAAACCGCCTTTCCTACCTATTCTCAGAACATGAGACAAAACCACAAACTCACACCCACACCCACAAAGGCACCTCCTTCCAAGTTGGTCTGTGACTACCCGGAGTGTCGTCTGACTGGTGGGCCATACTATGTTCCCCCGAAAGGGCCTGTCCTGTCTCACATCTGGCCTCCTTGGCCAACTCTGTGAAGTTGTCAGGAGCCAGCGGTGAGCCACTACCTGCTTTCTCAGGAAAGGCCCCTCTGCAGAGCTTTCCTGGCATTTGGCAATCCTCACCTCAGTGGGTACCAAGAAAGACTGACTCTGTCCTTGGTAAATCCAAACAAGTGAGCCCACTGGGACTGGGACTGGGACTGGCTCTGGGTGCCTGGCTTCCTGGATCCCAAGTTCAGAGAGTTCCATCACCAAGGAAGTGAGGTGAGGTCACTTCCTTCAGGAACTGAATGAGGTCACTGCCTTGGCAACCACTGTGTCCTAACAGTTGCTTCCAAGGCTCCCATGAGATGGAGGCTGCCCCTCCTTCCTGTGACACTTTCACAAGTTAGAATGGAATATCAACCATAGGCACCAAGGAACAGCTCTCCACACAGGCCTGCTTTGGTCCATCTTGTCTACATTAAGAAGAGAGAGGCTCATTCAGACACATCCCTTCATCCTGACCAGGTTGTTTGCCATGGAAGATGACTTCTGCTCTCTCAGGTCCTTCATAGCTGCCTACATCTTCTCCAGGGATCATTTCTGCATGGACCTTTGAGGTTCTCAGCAGGTGGAAGATCCCCCACATTCCTGTATTGTAAGACCCACTCTGTCCCTGCTCTTCTGTAAAGTTAGATTGAGGGAACAGTGTATGGTTAGGGTTAAGAACCTGTTTGATGTGGCTTAGGAATCACTCTGCTGGATGAAGAATGGTATTGGGAACCTGGGATATTTATAATAATATATAGGTGAAATATATGTATGAAAACAGAAATCCAAGTAAGATTTGAAGGCCAGAAGGGCATTGGGCCCTTGATTGGGATACTTAGCTTTGAATGACTTTCTGCACAGATGTCTCAGATAAATCGGTACACAATGGCATAGGACCTTGTACCTTGGATGATTGAATGTAGAAGAGAACATCCAGTCAAAAAGGGATAGTAGGTAGGATTAGGAAGATAGTTGGTAAGTTTTGGAAGAAGAGTGAGTATGCAATTTGGACCAAAAGTTCTTTAGCAATAGGGTGTCGGTTAGAGAGTGAATGTAAACGTCAGCACATGTGAAGAGTCAGTCACAATGATGAACTGGGGAACATATGTAGGAAAGCAGATATCAATAGAGACATTAGGAAATCAGGCAAAGTATAAAGTGAGTGAGTGGATTAGACATTTTCAACAGGGTTGAGGTTGAATATATCATCTTAGGAAGAAACAAATGTGTAGTCACCAATAGCATTGACATTTGAGAGCATTAGGCAACCTGGACAAGGATGTTTTTAGTAATCCATGCTCACTTTCCAATGAGGCGTTGGTGCAATCATAAGTGTGACCTTTGCATTTTGTGTCCAGAATATCACTGTGATAAAATGTATATGTAGATCAGGTGACATGAGTGTTTCTTCCACCATTTCTGGGAGTAATATGTTGAAGACATATAAATTAGCCTTTGGGGGTACAAATAGGTGTACCCTGGGTCTATGAATATAGAGATAATGCATGAATAGACCATACTGTGAATAAATAGTATAACAGGTTCCAATTTAAATAATGGATTGCATTGATATCTGAAAATATATAGGAAATCTAATATTGATACACAACCATTCATTCTAACCAGTTATACATCTAATGGTGATATTGGGGTTATGGTTTACCATGAAGGGGGTGTGAGTTTTGCTTCACAAGGGATTATGGAAATGGAAAAGAATGTGTTTGGAAAGAAGTCTCATGAAAAGACCAGTCAAGAAACGTGGAGGAATACATGTGTTCTGAAGCAGGAAGTGGTTGAAAGGGAAATGAATGCCTAGAAATTTGTGAACTTGAGGATGAAATACATATCCTATGATGTGCATCAACTGAAGAAATAGTAATGTACCAGTGTTGAATAAAAATGAACGTCAAAATACACATCATGTCCCATAGGAATCTACTTGCATTCATGTTAAACTGGGTCAGTTACTGTAGAAATATTAGGATTTCAGCACTAGGAAACAAATATGTATTTCAGGTGGATGACTATTTCTGAGAATAATCTTGTGAAAAGTTGATTATAAATCCACATATATGAACATGAATGAATTTAGGGAGTATATAATATGACACATACATTTCATATTTTGAAAAATCTGGAGAGTGTGTGTATGTGTGTGTGTGTGTGTGTGTGTGTATATGTATATATATATATATATATATATATATATATATATATATATACACAAAAGAAAAACACACACACAAACACAGACATTAAAGAGTAGAAATATATATGCCAATCGAAATTCATCATGAAATATTTATCATCCACAGATCCAAAAATATTTATTTTACTGAACATGTATTTATGTATCATGTTGTTCATGTGGGAAGCTCACCTGGAGGTTGAATTTTCAGTTCCAACAGCGTTTAGGAGGAGTGATCTCTTCTCACAGTTTGTATCTGCCAAGTCAGCCACCTCACAAGAATGGACGTGGGATAGGAGGTAGGATTCTATATGTGCATGTAAAAATGCATGTTGCTGAATAGGCTACAGAGAAAGGGAGACAGGAATTCACATATTTGTTAACATTCAAAACACATGGAGAACTATTTCTACTAAATTGGACTAGATTTATAACACCTACCCTTTATAATGCCAAAGGCCAGTCCAACTATACACCAGGCCTCCTCTGAACTGCCTGTATTTCTATTCTGTTTGAGTTATTTTTCTCCATCATATTAGTATTCGTAGTCACAATCTAGTAGGGTATGGGTGAGTGTCAGGGATTCAGTATTTCGAACGGAAAATAGGAAAATGAATCCAATGTGTAGGCCAATATGTGCTACAAAAAAATCTTCCCACTCTCATCCAGAACATTGCCTTGACATTACCTTCACAATAAGTAAGACACAATTTGAGGAGAAGAGTTAGAAATGCTGTGAATACATATGTGGAATGGAAAATGCTCAGGAGTTCACAACCTTGGAGGTGGTAGACTACTTTCCATGAGTAAGGGACAGGGTAAACACTCCACAAACGTGGAGCTCTGCTGGCCTAAAGACTTCGTGAGAAACTGCTTCTGAGGTTGGGCACTTGAAATATATGTTGTTGTCAGGAGCTTTAGCTTCCTTTGTAGTGAGACCATCAAACCAGGTCTGCATCTATGTGACCTGGAGGACATGGTTTCTGATTTTCCAATGAACATGAGGCAGAAGTGCTGAATTCTCTCTTTGCAGGTAAACTGTGGCCACTGGGGTCTAAGTGTCTCCCTGTGTGGACTGTGAAGCCATTTGGTCATCCTCCACTTTTCGTGGTGTTTCTTGCTGCTGCACTGGGAGTTTGGAATTTGCTTCAGGAAATACAAGGAGTTCAACTGGGACACAGTGCTGGAGGGAGTTCTGTCACGTGTGGTGGGTCAAGGTCCTAGGAGAATGCACCAGCCAGGCTTCTATCCCACAGAGCTTGCCCCCTTGACCATAGCAACCTGATTCTGAACATTGCCCTGAAACCTCTCCATATAACAAGATGCCTTTACATAGAAGGGTCTGCTCGCTGCACCATGTCAGTCACAAGCCATTTGGAAGCCAATGGCAGATCCACATGGCCCCACCACAGATGTTCTATCACACACCTGCACACCACTGCTCTAGGCCCACTACTCAGCAGGCCCCAACTCACTGGCATCTCTGTTCTACACCATTTTCATGAAACCCAGTCAATCAAGGCACTGTCTGGTACACTCATGATCAGCAACAGGACATCCAAAGGTTCTCCAGTGCCACCTGGTCATGGGAATTTCAAAAATGTCATGGTATTTATCTAGCTAGCCATTTTTAAAGGATGAAGTTGGAGGCACTGTGGGTTTCCATTCCTTCAGGAACCATTAAATGGTGAGGAAGCTCATTTCAACGAAAGCTCTGGAGAACTCTCACAAACAAGGCTTCCCAAGGAGTGGCCAAAAGGTCACAGGAAGCCAGGCCCATTGAGGTCTACAATGTGAGGTCCACGTGTGTTTGGACTCTCCACGATGGCTGCCAGGTCTTTAAGAATAAAATCATGTGATATCCGGGCTGAGATTCCCAGTGCTCTGTGGAAAGCCAGCCTGGGCCTAGATCTCAGTTTCCAAGGGCGACTCTCATGCGTGGCCTCCTAACATCCCGACACAATTCACGGCAATACTTCTCTGAGGTCAGTTCCAGAACTCAGTCTCCAAGGGGAATCACACCAGAGTTCAAGCCCAGGTGGACCCAGTCATCTCTTCCCACTGCCACACCACAATTCAAACCAAAACACTGCCACATGGCCCTCATCTTCTTCCATACAGACACTCATCATGACCTCTGGCTGGAGGTTTCCATGAGGGGCACAGCCCAAGACAGTGTCCACAATAAGCTCCCTTGCCTCTCATTTGCCTAATGTCAGGGTGGCCTGGACACCCTTCCTTTGGACCTGGAGTGATCAAATAGGCCTGCCTTTAATACTGCTCTACTTCTCCAATTGGAGGCCTACTGACTGCCGGGTATAGATTCTTTGTGTGAACTGGAGTCATGAGAAAACCCAAGCACCTATGGGCTAGCCTCTGCATGGCTTTGAAGGACTCATTTGACACAAAGGATCCCTATTCTCACTTGATGGAGGTCAGGAACCTTACAGAGGAAGGCGAGAGACCTCATCCAGGATGACCGCTTTTGTGCCAATTTGGCCTTGGATGCACGCATGGGATCTTTCTTTGGATCCATCAGGTGCTGACAATGTAAGCCACAGCCTCACACAGGGCCAAGAGGCTGATTCAGACACATCCCTTTGCAAAGCAATTAAGCAAAGAGCCACAGGTGATGCCCATTCATTTCCATTTGAAAACTGTTTTCTTCAGGCTTCACAAAGGGGTGCCCTGAGGCAAAGGCCTTCCTGACATTCAGGGCCACAAAAGGATAGGTAAGCCAAAGGCCCAAAGCAGGGTTTCTCTAGGGAGACTTTACTGATCACACTGATATCTGAGTTTTCTGAGATGCTCACCATTTCTTTCAACTATCCAGTACATGGCCATGTCACCGAGCTTGGAGGTGGTACATATCTTGGACACAAAACCATGAGCCTATTCTGGAGAGTGGCCAGAATTCAGGAAGAAAACAGGAACTTAGGAAGATAGTAGGCGTTGCCCATCCATAAGGCAAGCCGCAGTCCATTCATAAATTGGGCAGGATGAATGCTGGGAAGCTTTCTACTAGACAGGACACATCCATTGATGCATTCTCTTTTCTAATGTCTACAACCAGGGACACAGTGGGATACACAAACATAGAAACACTCGCCTTGTCAAAAGCCTTACTAGAAACAGTCCACTCCAACCCAAACAAACCGCCTTTCCTACCTATTCTCAGAACATGAGACAAAACCACAAACTCACACCCACACCCACAAAGGCACCTCCTTCCAAGTTGGTCTGTGACTACCCGGAGTGTCGTCTGACTGGTGGGCCATACTATGTTCCCCCGAAAGGGCCTGTCCTGTCTCACATCTGGCCTCCTTGGCCAACTCTGTGAAGTTGTCAGGAGCCAGCGGTGAGCCACTACCTGCTTTCTCAGGAAAGGCCCCTCTGCAGAGCTTTCCTGGCATTTGGCAATCCTCACCTCAGTGGGTACCAAGAAAGACTGACTCTGTCCTTGGTAAATCCAAACAAGTGAGCCCACTGGGACTGGGACTGGGACTGGCTCTGGGTGCCTGGCTTCCTGGATCCCAAGTTCAGAGAGTTCCATCACCAAGGAAGTGAGGTGAGGTCACTTCCTTCAGGAACTGAATGAGGTCACTGCCTTGGCAACCACTGTGTCCTAACAGTTGCTTCCAAGGCTCCCATGAGATGGAGGCTGCCCCTCCTTCCTGTGACACTTTCACAAGTTAGAATGGAATATCAACCATAGGCACCAAGGAACAGCTCTCCACACAGGCCTGCTTTGGTCCATCTTGTCTACATTAAGAAGAGAGAGGCTCATTCAGACACATCCCTTCATCCTGACCAGGTTGTTTGCCATGGAAGATGACTTCTGCTCTCTCAGGTCCTTCATAGCTGCCTACATCTTCTCCAGGGATCATTTCTGCATGGACCTTTGAGGTTCTCAGCAGGTGGAAGATCCCCCACATTCCTGTATTGTAAGACCCACTCTGTCCCTGCTCTTCTGTAAAGTTAGATTGAGGGAACAGTGTATGGTTAGGGTTAAGAACCTGTTTGATGTGGCTTAGGAATCACTCTGCTGGATGAAGAATGGTATTGGGAACCTGGGATATTTATAATAATATATAGGTGAAATATATGTATGAAAACAGAAATCCAAGTAAGATTTGAAGGCCAGAAGGGCATTGGGCCCTTGATTGGGATACTTAGCTTTGAATGACTTTCTGCACAGATGTCTCAGATAAATCGGTACACAATGGCATAGGACCTTGTACCTTGGATGATTGAATGTAGAAGAGAACATCCAGTCAAAAAGGGATAGTAGGTAGGATTAGGAAGATAGTTGGTAAGTTTTGGAAGAAGAGTGAGTATGCAATTTGGACCAAAAGTTCTTTAGCAATAGGGTGTCGGTTAGAGAGTGAATGTAAACGTCAGCACATGTGAAGAGTCAGTCACAATGATGAACTGGGGAACATATGTAGGAAAGCAGATATCAATAGAGACATTAGGAAATCAGGCAAAGTATAAAGTGAGTGAGTGGATTAGACATTTTCAACAGGGTTGAGGTTGAATATATCATCTTAGGAAGAAACAAATGTGTAGTCACCAATAGCATTGACATTTGAGAGCATTAGGCAACCTGGACAAGGATGTTTTTAGTAATCCATGCTCACTTTCCAATGAGGCGTTGGTGCAATCATAAGTGTGACCTTTGCATTTTGTGTCCAGAATATCACTGTGATAAAATGTATATGTAGATCAGGTGACATGAGTGTTTCTTCCACCATTTCTGGGAGTAATATGTTGAAGACATATAAATTAGCCTTTGGGGGTACAAATAGGTGTACCCTGGGTCTATGAATATAGAGATAATGCATGAATAGACCATACTGTGAATAAATAGTATAACAGGTTCCAATTTAAATAATGGATTGCATTGATATCTGAAAATATATAGGAAATCTAATATTGATACACAACCATTCATTCTAACCAGTTATACATCTAATGGTGATATTGGGGTTATGGTTTACCATGAAGGGGGTGTGAGTTTTGCTTCACAAGGGATTATGGAAATGGAAAAGAATGTGTTTGGAAAGAAGTCTCATGAAAAGACCAGTCAAGAAACGTGGAGGAATACATGTGTTCTGAAGCAGGAAGTGATTGAAAGGGAAATGAATGCCTAGAAATTTGTGAACTTGAGGATGAAATACATATCCTATGATGTGCATCAACTGAAGAAATAGTAATGTACCAGTGTTGAATAAAAATGAACGTCAAAATACACATCATGTCCCATAGGAATCTACTTGCATTCATGTTAAACTGGGTCAGTTACTGTAGAAATATTAGGATTTCAGCACTAGGAAACAAATATGTATTTCAGGTGGATGACTATTTCTGAGAATAATCTTGTGAAAAGTTGATTATAAATCCACATATATGAACATGAATGAATTTAGGGAGTATATAATATGACACATACATTTCATATTTTGAAAAATCTGGAGAGTGTGTGTATGTGTGTGTGTGTGTGTGTGTGTATATGTATATATATATATATATATATATATATATATATATATATATATATATATATATACACAAAAGAAAAACACACACACAAACACAGACATTAAAGAGTAGAAATATATATGCCAATCGAAATTCATCATGAAATATTTATCATCCACAGATCCAAAAATATTTATTTTACTGAACATGTATTTATGTATCATGTTGTTCATGTGGGAAGCTCACCTGGAGGTTGAATTTTCAGTTCCAACAGCGTTTAGGAGGAGTGATCTCTTCTCACAGTTTGTATCTGCCAAGTCAGCCACCTCACAAGAATGGACGTGGGATAGGAGGTAGGATTCTATATGTGCATGTAAAAATGCATGTTGCTGAATAGGCTACAGAGAAAGGGAGACAGGAATTCACATATTTGTTAACATTCAAAACACATGGAGAACTATTTCTACTAAATTGGACTAGATTTATAACACCTACCCTTTATAATGCCAAAGGCCAGTCCAACTATACACCAGGCCTCCTCTGAACTGCCTGTATTTCTATTCTGTTTGAGTTATTTTTCTCCATCATATTAGTATTCGTAGTCACAATCTAGTAGGGTATGGGTGAGTGTCAGGGATTCAGTATTTCGAACGGAAAATAGGAAAATGAATCCAATGTGTAGGCCAATATGTGCTACAAAAAAATCTTCCCACTCTCATCCAGAACATTGCCTTGACATTACCTTCACAATAAGTAAGACACAATTTGAGGAGAAGAGTTAGAAATGCTGTGAATACATATGTGGAATGGAAAATGCTCAGGAGTTCACAACCTTGGAGGTGGTAGACTACTTTCCATGAGTAAGGGACAGGGTAAACACTCCACAAACGTGGAGCTCTGCTGGCCTAAAGACTTCGTGAGAAACTGCTTCTGAGGTTGGGCACTTGAAATATATGTTGTTGTCAGGAGCTTTAGCTTCCTTTGTAGTGAGACCATCAAACCAGGTCTGCATCTATGTGACCTGGAGGACATGGTTTCTGATTTTCCAATGAACATGAGGCAGAAGTGCTGAATTCTCTCTTTGCAGGTAAACTGTGGCCACTGGGGTCTAAGTGTCTCCCTGTGTGGACTGTGAAGCCATTTGGTCATCCTCCACTTTTCGTGGTGTTTCTTGCTGCTGCACTGGGAGTTTGGAATTTGCTTCAGGAAATACAAGGAGTTCAACTGGGACACAGTGCTGGAGGGAGTTCTGTCACGTGTGGTGGGTCAAGGTCCTAGGAGAATGCACCAGCCAGGCTTCTATCCCACAGAGCTTGCCCCCTTGACCATAGCAACCTGATTCTGAACATTGCCCTGAAACCTCTCCATATAACAAGATGCCTTTACATAGAAGGGTCTGCTCGCTGCACCATGTCAGTCACAAGCCATTTGGAAGCCAATGGCAGATCCACATGGCCCCACCACAGATGTTCTATCACACACCTGCACACCACTGCTCTAGGCCCACTACTCAGCAGGCCCCAACTCACTGGCATCTCTGTTCTACACCATTTTCATGAAACCCAGTCAATCAAGGCACTGTCTGGTACACTCATGATCAGCAACAGGACATCCAAAGGTTCTCCAGTGCCACCTGGTCATGGGAATTTCAAAAATGTCATGGTATTTATCTAGCTAGCCATTTTTAAAGGATGAAGTTGGAGGCACTGTGGGTTTCCATTCCTTCAGGAACCATTAAATGGTGAGGAAGCTCATTTCAACGAAAGCTCTGGAGAACTCTCACAAACAAGGCTTCCCAAGGAGTGGCCAAAAGGTCACAGGAAGCCAGGCCCATTGAGGTCTACAATGTGAGGTCCACGTGTGTTTGGACTCTCCACGATGGCTGCCAGGTCTTTAAGAATAAAATCATGTGATATCCGGGCTGAGATTCCCAGTGCTCTGTGGAAAGCCAGCCTGGGCCTAGATCTCAGTTTCCAAGGGCGACTCTCATGCGTGGCCTCCTAACATCCCGACACAATTCACGGCAATACTTCTCTGAGGTCAGTTCCAGAACTCAGTCTCCAAGGGGAATCACACCAGAGTTCAAGCCCAGGTGGACCCAGTCATCTCTTCCCACTGCCACACCACAATTCAAACCAAAACACTGCCACATGGCCCTCATCTTCTTCCATACAGACACTCATCATGACCTCTGGCTGGAGGTTTCCATGAGGGGCACAGCCCAAGACAGTGTCCACAATAAGCTCCCTTGCCTCTCATTTGCCTAATGTCAGGGTGGCCTGGACACCCTTCCTTTGGACCTGGAGTGATCAAATAGGCCTGCCTTTAATACTGCTCTACTTCTCCAATTGGAGGCCTACTGACTGCCGGGTATAGATTCTTTGTGTGAACTGGAGTCATGAGAAAACCCAAGCACCTATGGGCTAGCCTCTGCATGGCTTTGAAGGACTCATTTGACACAAAGGATCCCTATTCTCACTTGATGGAGGTCAGGAACCTTACAGAGGAAGGCGAGAGACCTCATCCAGGATGACCGCTTTTGTGCCAATTTGGCCTTGGATGCACGCATGGGATCTTTCTTTGGATCCATCAGGTGCTGACAATGTAAGCCACAGCCTCACACAGGGCCAAGAGGCTGATTCAGACACATCCCTTTGCAAAGCAATTAAGCAAAGAGCCACAGGTGATGCCCATTCATTTCCATTTGAAAACTGTTTTCTTCAGGCTTCACAAAGGGGTGCCCTGAGGCAAAGGCCTTCCTGACATTCAGGGCCACAAAAGGATAGGTAAGCCAAAGGCCCAAAGCAGGGTTTCTCTAGGGAGACTTTACTGATCACACTGATATCTGAGTTTTCTGAGATGCTCACCATTTCTTTCAACTATCCAGTACATGGCCATGTCACCGAGCTTGGAGGTGGTACATATCTTGGACACAAAACCATGAGCCTATTCTGGAGAGTGGCCAGAATTCAGGAAGAAAACAGGAACTTAGGAAGATAGTAGGCGTTGCCCATCCATAAGGCAAGCCGCAGTCCATTCATAAATTGGGCAGGATGAATGCTGGGAAGCTTTCTACTAGACAGGACACATCCATTGATGCATTCTCTTTTCTAATGTCTACAACCAGGGACACAGTGGGATACACAAACATAGAAACACTCGCCTTGTCAAAAGCCTTACTAGAAACAGTCCACTCCAACCCAAACAAACCGCCTTTCCTACCTATTCTCAGAACATGAGACAAAACCACAAACTCACACCCACACCCACAAAGGCACCTCCTTCCAAGTTGGTCTGTGACTACCCGGAGTGTCGTCTGACTGGTGGGCCATACTATGTTCCCCCGAAAGGGCCTGTCCTGTCTCACATCTGGCCTCCTTGGCCAACTCTGTGAAGTTGTCAGGAGCCAGCGGTGAGCCACTACCTGCTTTCTCAGGAAAGGCCCCTCTGCAGAGCTTTCCTGGCATTTGGCAATCCTCACCTCAGTGGGTACCAAGAAAGACTGACTCTGTCCTTGGTAAATCCAAACAAGTGAGCCCACTGGGACTGGGACTGGGACTGGCTCTGGGTGCCTGGCTTCCTGGATCCCAAGTTCAGAGAGTTCCATCACCAAGGAAGTGAGGTGAGGTCACTTCCTTCAGGAACTGAATGAGGTCACTGCCTTGGCAACCACTGTGTCCTAACAGTTGCTTCCAAGGCTCCCATGAGATGGAGGCTGCCCCTCCTTCCTGTGACACTTTCACAAGTTAGAATGGAATATCAACCATAGGCACCAAGGAACAGCTCTCCACACAGGCCTGCTTTGGTCCATCTTGTCTACATTAAGAAGAGAGAGGCTCATTCAGACACATCCCTTCATCCTGACCAGGTTGTTTGCCATGGAAGATGACTTCTGCTCTCTCAGGTCCTTCATAGCTGCCTACATCTTCTCCAGGGATCATTTCTGCATGGACCTTTGAGGTTCTCAGCAGGTGGAAGATCCCCCACATTCCTGTATTGTAAGACCCACTCTGTCCCTGCTCTTCTGTAAAGTTAGATTGAGGGAACAGTGTATGGTTAGGGTTAAGAACCTGTTTGATGTGGCTTAGGAATCACTCTGCTGGATGAAGAATGGTATTGGGAACCTGGGATATTTATAATAATATATAGGTGAAATATATGTATGAAAACAGAAATCCAAGTAAGATTTGAAGGCCAGAAGGGCATTGGGCCCTTGATTGGGATACTTAGCTTTGAATGACTTTCTGCACAGATGTCTCAGATAAATCGGTACACAATGGCATAGGACCTTGTACCTTGGATGATTGAATGTAGAAGAGAACATCCAGTCAAAAAGGGATAGTAGGTAGGATTAGGAAGATAGTTGGTAAGTTTTGGAAGAAGAGTGAGTATGCAATTTGGACCAAAAGTTCTTTAGCAATAGGGTGTCGGTTAGAGAGTGAATGTAAACGTCAGCACATGTGAAGAGTCAGTCACAATGATGAACTGGGGAACATATGTAGGAAAGCAGATATCAATAGAGACATTAGGAAATCAGGCAAAGTATAAAGTGAGTGAGTGGATTAGACATTTTCAACAGGGTTGAGGTTGAATATATCATCTTAGGAAGAAACAAATGTGTAGTCACCAATAGCATTGACATTTGAGAGCATTAGGCAACCTGGACAAGGATGTTTTTAGTAATCCATGCTCACTTTCCAATGAGGCGTTGGTGCAATCATAAGTGTGACCTTTGCATTTTGTGTCCAGAATATCACTGTGATAAAATGTATATGTAGATCAGGTGACATGAGTGTTTCTTCCACCATTTCTGGGAGTAATATGTTGAAGACATATAAATTAGCCTTTGGGGGTACAAATAGGTGTACCCTGGGTCTATGAATATAGAGATAATGCATGAATAGACCATACTGTGAATAAATAGTATAACAGGTTCCAATTTAAATAATGGATTGCATTGATATCTGAAAATATATAGGAAATCTAATATTGATACACAACCATTCATTCTAACCAGTTATACATCTAATGGTGATATTGGGGTTATGGTTTACCATGAAGGGGGTGTGAGTTTTGCTTCACAAGGGATTATGGAAATGGAAAAGAATGTGTTTGGAAAGAAGTCTCATGAAAAGACCAGTCAAGAAACGTGGAGGAATACATGTGTTCTGAAGCAGGAAGTGGTTGAAAGGGAAATGAATGCCTAGAAATTTGTGAACTTGAGGATGAAATACATATCCTATGATGTGCATCAACTGAAGAAATAGTAATGTACCAGTGTTGAATAAAAATGAACGTCAAAATACACATCATGTCCCATAGGAATCTACTTGCATTCATGTTAAACTGGGTCAGTTACTGTAGAAATATTAGGATTTCAGCACTAGGAAACAAATATGTATTTCAGGTGGATGACTATTTCTGAGAATAATCTTGTGAAAAGTTGATTATAAATCCACATATATGAACATGAATGAATTTAGGGAGTATATAATATGACACATACATTTCATATTTTGAAAAATCTGGAGAGTGTGTGTATGTGTGTGTGTGTGTGTGTGTATATATATATATATATATATATATATATATATATATATATATACACACACAAAAGAAAAACACACACACAAACACAGACATTAAAGAGTAGAAATACATATGCCAATCGAAATTCATCATGAAATATTTATCATCCACAGATCCAAAAATATTTATTTTACTGAACATGTATTTATGTATCATGTTGTTCATGTGGGAAGCTCACCTGGAGGTTGAATTTTCAGTTCCAACAGCGTTTAGGAGGAGTGATCTCTTCTCACAGTTTGTATCTGCCAAGTCAGCCACCTCACAAGAATGGACGTGGGATAGGAGGTAGGATTCTATATGTGCATGTAAAAATGCATGTTGCTGAATAGGCTACAGAGAAAGGGAGACAGGAATTCACATATTTGTTAACATTCAAAACACATGGAGAACTATTTCTACTAAATTGGACTAGATTTATAACACCTACCCTTTATAATGCCAAAGGCCAGTCCAACTATACACCAGGCCTCCTCTGAACTGCCTGTATTTCTATTCTGTTTGAGTTATTTTTCTCCATCATATTAGTATTCGTAGTCACAATCTAGTAGGGTATGGGTGAGTGTCAGGGATTCAGTATTTCGAACGGAAAATAGGAAAATGAATCCAATGTGTAGGCCAATATGTGCTACAAAAAAATCTTCCCACTCTCATCCAGAACATTGCCTTGACATTACCTTCACAATAAGTAAGACACAATTTGAGGAGAAGAGTTAGAAATGCTGTGAATACATATGTGGAATGGAAAATGCTCAGGAGTTCACAACCTTGGAGGTGGTAGACTACTTTCCATGAGTAAGGGACAGGGTAAACACTCCACAAACGTGGAGCTCTGCTGGCCTAAAGACTTCGTGAGAAACTGCTTCTGAGGTTGGGCACTTGAAATATATGTTGTTGTCAGGAGCTTTAGCTTCCTTTGTAGTGAGACCATCAAACCAGGTCTGCATCTATGTGACCTGGAGGACATGGTTTCTGATTTTCCAATGAACATGAGGCAGAAGTGCTGAATTCTCTCTTTGCAGGTAAACTGTGGCCACTGGGGTCTAAGTGTCTCCCTGTGTGGACTGTGAAGCCATTTGGTCATCCTCCACTTTTCGTGGTGTTTCTTGCTGCTGCACTGGGAGTTTGGAATTTGCTTCAGGAAATACAAGGAGTTCAACTGGGACACAGTGCTGGAGGGAGTTCTGTCACGTGTGGTGGGTCAAGGTCCTAGGAGAATGCACCAGCCAGGCTTCTATCCCACAGAGCTTGCCCCCTTGACCATAGCAACCTGATTCTGAACATTGCCCTGAAACCTCTCCATATAACAAGATGCCTTTACATAGAAGGGTCTGCTCGCTGCACCATGTCAGTCACAAGCCATTTGGAAGCCAATGGCAGATCCACATGGCCCCACCACAGATGTTCTATCACACACCTGCACACCACTGCTCTAGGCCCACTACTCAGCAGGCCCCAACTCACTGGCATCTCTGTTCTACACCATTTTCATGAAACCCAGTCAATCAAGGCACTGTCTGGTACACTCATGATCAGCAACAGGACATCCAAAGGTTCTCCAGTGCCACCTGGTCATGGGAATTTCAAAAATGTCATGGTATTTATCTAGCTAGCCATTTTTAAAGGATGAAGTTGGAGGCACTGTGGGTTTCCATTCCTTCAGGAACCATTAAATGGTGAGGAAGCTCATTTCAACGAAAGCTCTGGAGAACTCTCACAAACAAGGCTTCCCAAGGAGTGGCCAAAAGGTCACAGGAAGCCAGGCCCATTGAGGTCTACAATGTGAGGTCCACGTGTGTTTGGACTCTCCACGATGGCTGCCAGGTCTTTAAGAATAAAATCATGTGATATCCGGGCTGAGATTCCCAGTGCTCTGTGGAAAGCCAGCCTGGGCCTAGATCTCAGTTTCCAAGGGCGACTCTCATGCGTGGCCTCCTAACATCCCGACACAATTCACGGCAATACTTCTCTGAGGTCAGTTCCAGAACTCAGTCTCCAAGGGGAATCACACCAGAGTTCAAGCCCAGGTGGACCCAGTCATCTCTTCCCACTGCCACACCACAATTCAAACCAAAACACTGCCACATGGCCCTCATCTTCTTCCATACAGACACTCATCATGACCTCTGGCTGGAGGTTTCCATGAGGGGCACAGCCCAAGACAGTGTCCACAATAAGCTCCCTTGCCTCTCATTTGCCTAATGTCAGGGTGGCCTGGACACCCTTCCTTTGGACCTGGAGTGATCAAATAGGCCTGCCTTTAATACTGCTCTACTTCTCCAATTGGAGGCCTACTGACTGCCGGGTATAGATTCTTTGTGTGAACTGGAGTCATGAGAAAACCCAAGCACCTATGGGCTAGCCTCTGCATGGCTTTGAAGGACTCATTTGACACAAAGGATCCCTATTCTCACTTGATGGAGGTCAGGAACCTTACAGAGGAAGGCGAGAGACCTCATCCAGGATGACCGCTTTTGTGCCAATTTGGCCTTGGATGCACGCATGGGATCTTTCTTTGGATCCATCAGGTGCTGACAATGTAAGCCACAGCCTCACACAGGGCCAAGAGGCTGATTCAGACACATCCCTTTGCAAAGCAATTAAGCAAAGAGCCACAGGTGATGCCCATTCATTTCCATTTGAAAACTGTTTTCTTCAGGCTTCACAAAGGGGTGCCCTGAGGCAAAGGCCTTCCTGACATTCAGGGCCACAAAAGGATAGGTAAGCCAAAGGCCCAAAGCAGGGTTTCTCTAGGGAGACTTTACTGATCACACTGATATCTGAGTTTTCTGAGATGCTCACCATTTCTTTCAACTATCCAGTACATGGCCATGTCACCGAGCTTGGAGGTGGTACATATCTTGGACACAAAACCATGAGCCTATTCTGGAGAGTGGCCAGAATTCAGGAAGAAAACAGGAACTTAGGAAGATAGTAGGCGTTGCCCATCCATAAGGCAAGCCGCAGTCCATTCATAAATTGGGCAGGATGAATGCTGGGAAGCTTTCTACTAGACAGGACACATCCATTGATGCATTCTCTTTTCTAATGTCTACAACCAGGGACACAGTGGGATACACAAACATAGAAACACTCGCCTTGTCAAAAGCCTTACTAGAAACAGTCCACTCCAACCCAAACAAACCGCCTTTCCTACCTATTCTCAGAACATGAGACAAAACCACAAACTCACACCCACACCCACAAAGGCACCTCCTTCCAAGTTGGTCTGTGACTACCCGGAGTGTCGTCTGACTGGTGGGCCATACTATGTTCCCCCGAAAGGGCCTGTCCTGTCTCACATCTGGCCTCCTTGGCCAACTCTGTGAAGTTGTCAGGAGCCAGCGGTGAGCCACTACCTGCTTTCTCAGGAAAGGCCCCTCTGCAGAGCTTTCCTGGCATTTGGCAATCCTCACCTCAGTGGGTACCAAGAAAGACTGACTCTGTCCTTGGTAAATCCAAACAAGTGAGCCCACTGGGACTGGGACTGGGACTGGCTCTGGGTGCCTGGCTTCCTGGATCCCAAGTTCAGAGAGTTCCATCACCAAGGAAGTGAGGTGAGGTCACTTCCTTCAGGAACTGAATGAGGTCACTGCCTTGGCAACCACTGTGTCCTAACAGTTGCTTCCAAGGCTCCCATGAGATGGAGGCTGCCCCTCCTTCCTGTGACACTTTCACAAGTTAGAATGGAATATCAACCATAGGCACCAAGGAACAGCTCTCCACACAGGCCTGCTTTGGTCCATCTTGTCTACATTAAGAAGAGAGAGGCTCATTCAGACACATCCCTTCATCCTGACCAGGTTGTTTGCCATGGAAGATGACTTCTGCTCTCTCAGGTCCTTCATAGCTGCCTACATCTTCTCCAGGGATCATTTCTGCATGGACCTTTGAGGTTCTCAGCAGGTGGAAGATCCCCCACATTCCTGTATTGTAAGACCCACTCTGTCCCTGCTCTTCTGTAAAGTTAGATTGAGGGAACAGTGTATGGTTAGGGTTAAGAACCTGTTTGATGTGGCTTAGGAATCACTCTGCTGGATGAAGAATGGTATTGGGAACCTGGGATATTTATAATAATATATAGGTGAAATATATGTATGAAAACAGAAATCCAAGTAAGATTTGAAGGCCAGAAGGGCATTGGGCCCTTGATTGGGATACTTAGCTTTGAATGACTTTCTGCACAGATGTCTCAGATAAATCGGTACACAATGGCATAGGACCTTGTACCTTGGATGATTGAATGTAGAAGAGAACATCCAGTCAAAAAGGGATAGTAGGTAGGATTAGGAAGATAGTTGGTAAGTTTTGGAAGAAGAGTGAGTATGCAATTTGGACCAAAAGTTCTTTAGCAATAGGGTGTCGGTTAGAGAGTGAATGTAAACGTCAGCACATGTGAAGAGTCAGTCACAATGATGAACTGGGGAACATATGTAGGAAAGCAGATATCAATAGAGACATTAGGAAATCAGGCAAAGTATAAAGTGAGTGAGTGGATTAGACATTTTCAACAGGGTTGAGGTTGAATATATCATCTTAGGAAGAAACAAATGTGTAGTCACCAATAGCATTGACATTTGAGAGCATTAGGCAACCTGGACAAGGATGTTTTTAGTAATCCATGCTCACTTTCCAATGAGGCGTTGGTGCAATCATAAGTGTGACCTTTGCATTTTGTGTCCAGAATATCACTGTGATAAAATGTATATGTAGATCAGGTGACATGAGTGTTTCTTCCACCATTTCTGGGAGTAATATGTTGAAGACATATAAATTAGCCTTTGGGGGTACAAATAGGTGTACCCTGGGTCTATGAATATAGAGATAATGCATGAATAGACCATACTGTGAATAAATAGTATAACAGGTTCCAATTTAAATAATGGATTGCATTGATATCTGAAAATATATAGGAAATCTAATATTGATACACAACCATTCATTCTAACCAGTTATACATCTAATGGTGATATTGGGGTTATGGTTTACCATGAAGGGGGTGTGAGTTTTGCTTCACAAGGGATTATGGAAATGGAAAAGAATGTGTTTGGAAAGAAGTCTCATGAAAAGACCAGTCAAGAAACGTGGAGGAATACATGTGTTCTGAAGCAGGAAGTGATTGAAAGGGAAATGAATGCCTAGAAATTTGTGAACTTGAGGATGAAATACATATCCTATGATGTGCATCAACTGAAGAAATAGTAATGTACCAGTGTTGAATAAAAATGAACGTCAAAATACACATCATGTCCCATAGGAATCTACTTGCATTCATGTTAAACTGGGTCAGTTACTGTAGAAATATTAGGATTTCAGCACTAGGAAACAAATATGTATTTCAGGTGGATGACTATTTCTGAGAATAATCTTGTGAAAAGTTGATTATAAATCCACATATATGAACATGAATGAATTTAGGGAGTATATAATATGACACATACATTTCATATTTTGAAAAATCTGGAGAGTGTGTGTATGTGTGTGTGTGTGTGTGTGTGTATATGTATATATATATATATATATATATATATATATATATACACACACAAAAGAAAAACACACACACAAACACAGACATTAAAGAGTAGAAATACATATGCCAATCGAAATTCATCATGAAATATTTATCATCCACAGATCCAAAAATATTTATTTTACTGAACATGTATTTATGTATCATGTTGTTCATGTGGGAAGCTCACCTGGAGGTTGAATTTTCAGTTCCAACAGCGTTTAGGAGGAGTGATCTCTTCTCACAGTTTGTATCTGCCAAGTCAGCCACCTCACAAGAATGGACGTGGGATAGGAGGTAGGATTCTATATGTGCATGTAAAAATGCATGTTGCTGAATAGGCTACAGAGAAAGGGAGACAGGAATTCACATATTTGTTAACATTCAAAACACATGGAGAACTATTTCTACTAAATTGGACTAGATTTATAACACCTACCCTTTATAATGCCAAAGGCCAGTCCAACTATACACCAGGCCTCCTCTGAACTGCCTGTATTTCTATTCTGTTTGAGTTATTTTTCTCCATCATATTAGTATTCGTAGTCACAATCTAGTAGGGTATGGGTTAGTGTCAGGGATTCAGTATTTCGAACGGAAAATAGGAAAATGAATCCAATGTGTAGGCCAATATGTGCTACAAAAAAATCTTCCCACTCTCATCCAGAACATTGCCTTGACATTACCTTCACAATAAGTAAGACACAATTTGAGGAGAAGAGTTAGAAATGCTGTGAATACATATGTGGAATGGAAAATGCTCAGGAGTTCACAACCTTGGAGGTGGTAGACTACTTTCCATGAGTAAGGGACAGGGTAAACACTCCACAAACGTGGAGCTCTGCTGGCCTAAAGACTTCGTGAGAAACTGCTTCTGAGGTTGGGCACTTGAAATATATGTTGTTGTCAGGAGCTTTAGCTTCCTTTGTAGTGAGACCATCAAACCAGGTCTGCATCTATGTGACCTGGAGGACATGGTTTCTGATTTTCCAATGAACATGAGGCAGAAGTGCTGAATTCTCTCTTTGCAGGTAAACTGTGGCCACTGGGGTCTAAGTGTCTCCCTGTGTGGACTGTGAAGCCATTTGGTCATCCTCCACTTTTCGTGGTGTTTCTTGCTGCTGCACTGGGAGTTTGGAATTTGCTTCAGGAAATACAAGGAGTTCAACTGGGACACAGTGCTGGAGGGAGTTCTGTCACGTGTGGTGGGTCAAGGTCCTAGGAGAATGCACCAGCCAGGCTTCTATCCCACAGAGCTTGCCCCCTTGACCATAGCAACCTGATTCTGAACATTGCCCTGAAACCTCTCCATATAACAAGATGCCTTTACATAGAAGGGTCTGCTCGCTGCACCATGTCAGTCACAAGCCATTTGGAAGCCAATGGCAGATCCACATGGCCCCACCACAGATGTTCTATCACACACCTGCACACCACTGCTCTAGGCCCACTACTCAGCAGGCCCCAACTCACTGGCATCTCTGTTCTACACCATTTTCATGAAACCCAGTCAATCAAGGCACTGTCTGGTACACTCATGATCAGCAACAGGACATCCAAAGGTTCTCCAGTGCCACCTGGTCATGGGAATTTCAAAAATGTCATGGTATTTATCTAGCTAGCCATTTTTAAAGGATGAAGTTGGAGGCACTGTGGGTTTCCATTCCTTCAGGAACCATTAAATGGTGAGGAAGCTCATTTCAACGAAAGCTCTGGAGAACTCTCACAAACAAGGCTTCCCAAGGAGTGGCCAAAAGGTCACAGGAAGCCAGGCCCATTGAGGTCTACAATGTGAGGTCCACGTGTGTTTGGACTCTCCACGATGGCTGCCAGGTCTTTAAGAATAAAATCATGTGATATCCGGGCTGAGATTCCCAGTGCTCTGTGGAAAGCCAGCCTGGGCCTAGATCTCAGTTTCCAAGGGCGACTCTCATGCGTGGCCTCCTAACATCCCGACACAATTCACGGCAATACTTCTCTGAGGTCAGTTCCAGAACTCAGTCTCCAAGGGGAATCACACCAGAGTTCAAGCCCAGGTGGACCCAGTCATCTCTTCCCACTGCCACACCACAATTCAAACCAAAACACTGCCACATGGCCCTCATCTTCTTCCATACAGACACTCATCATGACCTCTGGCTGGAGGTTTCCATGAGGGGCACAGCCCAAGACAGTGTCCACAATAAGCTCCCTTGCCTCTCATTTGCCTAATGTCAGGGTGGCCTGGACACCCTTCCTTTGGACCTGGAGTGATCAAATAGGCCTGCCTTTAATACTGCTCTACTTCTCCAATTGGAGGCCTACTGACTGCCGGGTATAGATTCTTTGTGTGAACTGGAGTCATGAGAAAACCCAAGCACCTATGGGCTAGCCTCTGCATGGCTTTGAAGGACTCATTTGACACAAAGGATCCCTATTCTCACTTGATGGAGGTCAGGAACCTTACAGAGGAAGGCGAGAGACCTCATCCAGGATGACCGCTTTTGTGCCAATTTGGCCTTGGATGCACGCATGGGATCTTTCTTTGGATCCATCAGGTGCTGACAATGTAAGCCACAGCCTCACACAGGGCCAAGAGGCTGATTCAGACACATCCCTTTGCAAAGCAATTAAGCAAAGAGCCACAGGTGATGCCCATTCATTTCCATTTGAAAACTGTTTTCTTCAGGCTTCACAAAGGGGTGCCCTGAGGCAAAGGCCTTCCTGACATTCAGGGCCACAAAAGGATAGGTAAGCCAAAGGCCCAAAGCAGGGTTTCTCTAGGGAGACTTTACTGATCACACTGATATCTGAGTTTTCTGAGATGCTCACCATTTCTTTCAACTATCCAGTACATGGCCATGTCACCGAGCTTGGAGGTGGTACATATCTTGGACACAAAACCATGAGCCTATTCTGGAGAGTGGCCAGAATTCAGGAAGAAAACAGGAACTTAGGAAGATAGTAGGCGTTGCCCATCCATAAGGCAAGCCGCAGTCCATTCATAAATTGGGCAGGATGAATGCTGGGAAGCTTTCTACTAGACAGGACACATCCATTGATGCATTCTCTTTTCTAATGTCTACAACCAGGGACACAGTGGGATACACAAACATAGAAACACTCGCCTTGTCAAAAGCCTTACTAGAAACAGTCCACTCCAACCCAAACAAACCGCCTTTCCTACCTATTCTCAGAACATGAGACAAAACCACAAACTCACACCCACACCCACAAAGGCACCTCCTTCCAAGTTGGTCTGTGACTACCCGGAGTGTCGTCTGACTGGTGGGCCATACTATGTTCCCCCGAAAGGGCCTGTCCTGTCTCACATCTGGCCTCCTTGGCCAACTCTGTGAAGTTGTCAGGAGCCAGCGGTGAGCCACTACCTGCTTTCTCAGGAAAGGCCCCTCTGCAGAGCTTTCCTGGCATTTGGCAATCCTCACCTCAGTGGGTACCAAGAAAGACTGACTCTGTCCTTGGTAAATCCAAACAAGTGAGCCCACTGGGACTGGGACTGGGACTGGCTCTGGGTGCCTGGCTTCCTGGATCCCAAGTTCAGAGAGTTCCATCACCAAGGAAGTGAGGTGAGGTCACTTCCTTCAGGAACTGAATGAGGTCACTGCCTTGGCAACCACTGTGTCCTAACAGTTGCTTCCAAGGCTCCCATGAGATGGAGGCTGCCCCTCCTTCCTGTGACACTTTCACAAGTTAGAATGGAATATCAACCATAGGCACCAAGGAACAGCTCTCCACACAGGCCTGCTTTGGTCCATCTTGTCTACATTAAGAAGAGAGAGGCTCATTCAGACACATCCCTTCATCCTGACCAGGTTGTTTGCCATGGAAGATGACTTCTGCTCTCTCAGGTCCTTCATAGCTGCCTACATCTTCTCCAGGGATCATTTCTGCATGGACCTTTGAGGTTCTCAGCAGGTGGAAGATCCCCCACATTCCTGTATTGTAAGACCCACTCTGTCCCTGCTCTTCTGTAAAGTTAGATTGAGGGAACAGTGTATGGTTAGGGTTAAGAACCTGTTTGATGTGGCTTAGGAATCACTCTGCTGGATGAAGAATGGTATTGGGAACCTGGGATATTTATAATAATATATAGGTGAAATATATGTATGAAAACAGAAATCCAAGTAAGATTTGAAGGCCAGAAGGGCATTGGGCCCTTGATTGGGATACTTAGCTTTGAATGACTTTCTGCACAGATGTCTCAGATAAATCGGTACACAATGGCATAGGACCTTGTACCTTGGATGATTGAATGTAGAAGAGAACATCCAGTCAAAAAGGGATAGTAGGTAGGATTAGGAAGATAGTTGGTAAGTTTTGGAAGAAGAGTGAGTATGCAATTTGGACCAAAAGTTCTTTAGCAATAGGGTGTCGGTTAGAGAGTGAATGTAAACGTCAGCACATGTGAAGAGTCAGTCACAATGATGAACTGGGGAACATATGTAGGAAAGCAGATATCAATAGAGACATTAGGAAATCAGGCAAAGTATAAAGTGAGTGAGTGGATTAGACATTTTCAACAGGGTTGAGGTTGAATATATCATCTTAGGAAGAAACAAATGTGTAGTCACCAATAGCATTGACATTTGAGAGCATTAGGCAACCTGGACAAGGATGTTTTTAGTAATCCATGCTCACTTTCCAATGAGGCGTTGGTGCAATCATAAGTGTGACCTTTGCATTTTGTGTCCAGAATATCACTGTGATAAAATGTATATGTAGATCAGGTGACATGAGTGTTTCTTCCACCATTTCTGGGAGTAATATGTTGAAGACATATAAATTAGCCTTTGGGGGTACAAATAGGTGTACCCTGGGTCTATGAATATAGAGATAATGCATGAATAGACCATACTGTGAATAAATAGTATAACAGGTTCCAATTTAAATAATGGATTGCATTGATATCTGAAAATATATAGGAAATCTAATATTGATACACAACCATTCATTCTAACCAGTTATACATCTAATGGTGATATTGGGGTTATGGTTTACCATGAAGGGGGTGTGAGTTTTGCTTCACAAGGGATTATGGAAATGGAAAAGAATGTGTTTGGAAAGAAGTCTCATGAAAAGACCAGTCAAGAAACGTGGAGGAATACATGTGTTCTGAAGCAGGAAGTGATTGAAAGGGAAATGAATGCCTAGAAATTTGTGAACTTGAGGATGAAATACATATCCTATGATGTGCATCAACTGAAGAAATAGTAATGTACCAGTGTTGAATAAAAATGAACGTCAAAATACACATCATGTCCCATAGGAATCTACTTGCATTCATGTTAAACTGGGTCAGTTACTGTAGAAATATTAGGATTTCAGCACTAGGAAACAAATATGTATTTCAGGTGGATGACTATTTCTGAGAATAATCTTGTGAAAAGTTGATTATAAATCCACATATATGAACATGAATGAATTTAGGGAGTATATAATATGACACATACATTTCATATTTTGAAAAATCTGGAGAGTGTGTGTATGTGTGTGTGTGTGTGTGTGTGTATATGTATATATATATATATATATATATATATATATATATATATATATACACAAAAGAAAAACACACACACAAACACAGACATTAAAGAGTAGAAATATATATGCCAATCGAAATTCATCATGAAATATTTATCATCCACAGATCCAAAAATATTTATTTTACTGAACATGTATTTATGTATCATGTTGTTCATGTGGGAAGCTCACCTGGAGGTTGAATTTTCAGTTCCAACAGCGTTTAGGAGGAGTGATCTCTTCTCACAGTTTGTATCTGCCAAGTCAGCCACCTCACAAGAATGGACGTGGGATAGGAGGTAGGATTCTATATGTGCATGTAAAAATGCATGTTGCTGAATAGGCTACAGAGAAAGGGAGACAGGAATTCACATATTTGTTAACATTCAAAACACATGGAGAACTATTTCTACTAAATTGGACTAGATTTATAACACCTACCCTTTATAATGCCAAAGGCCAGTCCAACTATACACCAGGCCTCCTCTGAACTGCCTGTATTTCTATTCTGTTTGAGTTATTTTTCTCCATCATATTAGTA
Organism: Spermophilus citellus; assembly: GCF_964194105.1. Taxonomy (NCBI): domain Eukaryota; kingdom Metazoa; phylum Chordata; class Mammalia; order Rodentia; family Sciuridae; genus Spermophilus; species Spermophilus citellus. The sequence goes on along the minus strand of NW_027672743.1, from coordinate 99,517 downwards.
TTCGTAGTCACAATCTAGTAGGGTATGGGTTAGTGTCAGGGATTCAGTATTTCGAACGGAAAATAGGAAAATGAATCCAATGTGTAGGCCAATATGTGCTACAAAAAAATCTTCCCACTCTCATCCAGAACATTGCCTTGACATTACCTTCACAATAAGTAAGACACAATTTGAGGAGAAGAGTTAGAAATGCTGTGAATACATATGTGGAATGGAAAATGCTCAGGAGTTCACAACCTTGGAGGTGGTAGACTACTTTCCATGAGTAAGGGACAGGGTAAACACTCCACAAACGTGGAGCTCTGCTGGCCTAAAGACTTCGTGAGAAACTGCTTCTGAGGTTGGGCACTTGAAATATATGTTGTTGTCAGGAGCTTTAGCTTCCTTTGTAGTGAGACCATCAAACCAGGTCTGCATCTATGTGACCTGGAGGACATGGTTTCTGATTTTCCAATGAACATGAGGCAGAAGTGCTGAATTCTCTCTTTGCAGGTAAACTGTGGCCACTGGGGTCTAAGTGTCTCCCTGTGTGGACTGTGAAGCCATTTGGTCATCCTCCACTTTTCGTGGTGTTTCTTGCTGCTGCACTGGGAGTTTGGAATTTGCTTCAGGAAATACAAGGAGTTCAACTGGGACACAGTGCTGGAGGGAGTTCTGTCACGTGTGGTGGGTCAAGGTCCTAGGAGAATGCACCAGCCAGGCTTCTATCCCACAGAGCTTGCCCCCTTGACCATAGCAACCTGATTCTGAACATTGCCCTGAAACCTCTCCATATAACAAGATGCCTTTACATAGAAGGGTCTGCTCGCTGCACCATGTCAGTCACAAGCCATTTGGAAGCCAATGGCAGATCCACATGGCCCCACCACAGATGTTCTATCACACACCTGCACACCACTGCTCTAGGCCCACTACTCAGCAGGCCCCAACTCACTGGCATCTCTGTTCTACACCATTTTCATGAAACCCAGTCAATCAAGGCACTGTCTGGTACACTCATGATCAGCAACAGGACATCCAAAGGTTCTCCAGTGCCACCTGGTCATGGGAATTTCAAAAATGTCATGGTATTTATCTAGCTAGCCATTTTTAAAGGATGAAGTTGGAGGCACTGTGGGTTTCCATTCCTTCAGGAACCATTAAATGGTGAGGAAGCTCATTTCAACGAAAGCTCTGGAGAACTCTCACAAACAAGGCTTCCCAAGGAGTGGCCAAAAGGTCACAGGAAGCCAGGCCCATTGAGGTCTACAATGTGAGGTCCACGTGTGTTTGGACTCTCCACGATGGCTGCCAGGTCTTTAAGAATAAAATCATGTGATATCCGGGCTGAGATTCCCAGTGCTCTGTGGAAAGCCAGCCTGGGCCTAGATCTCAGTTTCCAAGGGCGACTCTCATGCGTGGCCTCCTAACATCCCGACACAATTCACGGCAATACTTCTCTGAGGTCAGTTCCAGAACTCAGTCTCCAAGGGGAATCACACCAGAGTTCAAGCCCAGGTGGACCCAGTCATCTCTTCCCACTGCCACACCACAATTCAAACCAAAACACTGCCACATGGCCCTCATCTTCTTCCATACAGACACTCATCATGACCTCTGGCTGGAGGTTTCCATGAGGGGCACAGCCCAAGACAGTGTCCACAATAAGCTCCCTTGCCTCTCATTTGCCTAATGTCAGGGTGGCCTGGACACCCTTCCTTTGGACCTGGAGTGATCAAATAGGCCTGCCTTTAATACTGCTCTACTTCTCCAATTGGAGGCCTACTGACTGCCGGGTATAGATTCTTTGTGTGAACTGGAGTCATGAGAAAACCCAAGCACCTATGGGCTAGCCTCTGCATGGCTTTGAAGGACTCATTTGACACAAAGGATCCCTATTCTCACTTGATGGAGGTCAGGAACCTTACAGAGGAAGGCGAGAGACCTCATCCAGGATGACCGCTTTTGTGCCAATTTGGCCTTGGATGCACGCATGGGATCTTTCTTTGGATCCATCAGGTGCTGACAATGTAAGCCACAGCCTCACACAGGGCCAAGAGGCTGATTCAGACACATCCCTTTGCAAAGCAATTAAGCAAAGAGCCACAGGTGATGCCCATTCATTTCCATTTGAAAACTGTTTTCTTCAGGCTTCACAAAGGGGTGCCCTGAGGCAAAGGCCTTCCTGACATTCAGGGCCACAAAAGGATAGGTAAGCCAAAGGCCCAAAGCAGGGTTTCTCTAGGGAGACTTTACTGATCACACTGATATCTGAGTTTTCTGAGATGCTCACCATTTCTTTCAACTATCCAGTACATGGCCATGTCACCGAGCTTGGAGGTGGTACATATCTTGGACACAAAACCATGAGCCTATTCTGGAGAGTGGCCAGAATTCAGGAAGAAAACAGCAACTTAGGAAGATAGTAGGCGTTGCCCATCCATAAGGCAAGCCGCAGTCCATTCATAAATTGGGCAGGATGAATGCTGGGAAGCTTTCTACTAGACAGGACACATCCATTGATGCATTCTCTTTTCTAATGTCTACAACCAGGGACACAGTGGGATACACAAACATAGAAACACTCGCCTTGTCAAAAGCCTTACTAGAAACAGTCCACTCCAACCCAAACAAACCGCCTTTCCTACCTATTCTCAGAACATGAGACAAAACCACAAACTCACACCCACACCCACAAAGGCACCTCCTTCCAAGTTGGTCTGTGACTACCCGGAGTGTCGTCTGACTGGTGGGCCATACTATGTTCCCCCGAAAGGGCCTGTCCTGTCTCACATCTGGCCTCCTTGGCCAACTCTGTGAAGTTGTCAGGAGCCAGCGGTGAGCCACTACCTGCTTTCTCAGGAAAGGCCCCTCTGCAGAGCTTTCCTGGCATTTGGCAATCCTCACCTCAGTGGGTACCAAGAAAGACTGACTCTGTCCTTGGTAAATCCAAACAAGTGAGCCCACTGGGACTGGGACTGGGACTGGCTCTGGGTGCCTGGCTTCCTGGATCCCAAGTTCAGAGAGTTCCATCACCAAGGAAGTGAGGTGAGGTCACTTCCTTCAGGAACTGAATGAGGTCACTGCCTTGGCAACCACTGTGTCCTAACAGTTGCTTCCAAGGCTCCCATGAGATGGAGGCTGCCCCTCCTTCCTGTGACACTTTCACAAGTTAGAATGGAATATCAACCATAGGCACCAAGGAACAGCTCTCCACACAGGCCTGCTTTGGTCCATCTTGTCTACATTAAGAAGAGAGAGGCTCATTCAGACACATCCCTTCATCCTGACCAGGTTGTTTGCCATGGAAGATGACTTCTGCTCTCTCAGGTCCTTCATAGCTGCCTACATCTTCTCCAGGGATCATTTCTGCATGGACCTTTGAGGTTCTCAGCAGGTGGAAGATCCCCCACATTCCTGTATTGTAAGACCCACTCTGTCCCTGCTCTTCTGTAAAGTTAGATTGAGGGAACAGTGTATGGTTAGGGTTAAGAACCTGTTTGATGTGGCTTAGGAATCACTCTGCTGGATGAAGAATGGTATTGGGAACCTGGGATATTTATAATAATATATAGGTGAAATATATGTATGAAAACAGAAATCCAAGTAAGATTTGAAGGCCAGAAGGGCATTGGGCCCTTGATTGGGATACTTAGCTTTGAATGACTTTCTGCACAGATGTCTCAGATAAATCGGTACACAATGGCATAGGACCTTGTACCTTGGATGATTGAATGTAGAAGAGAACATCCAGTCAAAAAGGGATAGTAGGTAGGATTAGGAAGATAGTTGGTAAGTTTTGGAAGAAGAGTGAGTATGCAATTTGGACCAAAAGTTCTTTAGCAATAGGGTGTCGGTTAGAGAGTGAATGTAAACGTCAGCACATGTGAAGAGTCAGTCACAATGATGAACTGGGGAACATATGTAGGAAAGCAGATATCAATAGAGACATTAGGAAATCAGGCAAAGTATAAAGTGAGTGAGTGGATTAGACATTTTCAACAGGGTTGAGGTTGAATATATCATCTTAGGAAGAAACAAATGTGTAGTCACCAATAGCATTGACATTTGAGAGCATTAGGCAACCTGGACAAGGATGTTTTTAGTAATCCATGCTCACTTTCCAATGAGGCGTTGGTGCAATCATAAGTGTGACCTTTGCATTTTGTGTCCAGAATATCACTGTGATAAAATGTATATGTAGATCAGGTGACATGAGTGTTTCTTCCACCATTTCTGGGAGTAATATGTTGAAGACATATAAATTAGCCTTTGGGGGTACAAATAGGTGTACCCTGGGTCTATGAATATAGAGATAATGCATGAATAGACCATACTGTGAATAAATAGTATAACAGGTTCCAATTTAAATAATGGATTGCATTGATATCTGAAAATATATAGGAAATCTAATATTGATACACAACCATTCATTCTAACCAGTTATACATCTAATGGTGATATTGGGGTTATGGTTTACCATGAAGGGGGTGTGAGTTTTGCTTCACAAGGGATTATGGAAATGGAAAAGAATGTGTTTGGAAAGAAGTCTCATGAAAAGACCAGTCAAGAAACGTGGAGGAATACATGTGTTCTGAAGCAGGAAGTGATTGAAAGGGAAATGAATGCCTAGAAATTTGTGAACTTGAGGATGAAATACATATCCTATGATGTGCATCAACTGAAGAAATAGTAATGTACCAGTGTTGAATAAAAATGAACGTCAAAATACACATCATGTCCCATAGGAATCTACTTGCATTCATGTTAAACTGGGTCAGTTACTGTAGAAATATTAGGATTTCAGCACTAGGAAACAAATATGTATTTCAGGTGGATGACTATTTCTGAGAATAATCTTGTGAAAAGTTGATTATAAATCCACATATATGAACATGAATGAATTTAGGGAGTATATAATATGACACATACATTTCATATTTTGAAAAATCTGGAGAGTGTGTGTATGTGTGTGTGTGTGTGTGTATATGTATATATATATATATATATATATATATATATATATATATACACACAAAAGAAAAACACACACACAAACACAGACATTAAAGAGTAGAAATATATATGCCAATCGAAATTCATCATGAAATATTTATCATCCACAGATCCAAAAATATTTATTTTACTGAACATGTATTTATGTATCATGTTGTTCATGTGGGAAGCTCACCTGGAGGTTGAATTTTCAGTTCCAACAGCGTTTAGGAGGAGTGATCTCTTCTCACAGTTTGTATCTGCCAAGTCAGCCACCTCACAAGAATGGACGTGGGATAGGAGGTAGGATTCTATATGTGCATGTAAAAATGCATGTTGCTGAATAGGCTACAGAGAAAGGGAGACAGGAATTCACATATTTGTTAACATTCAAAACACATGGAGAACTATTTCTACTAAATTGGACTAGATTTATAACACCTACCCTTTATAATGCCAAAGGCCAGTCCAACTATACACCAGGCCTCCTCTGAACTGCCTGTATTTCTATTCTGTTTGAGTTATTTTTCTCCATCATATTAGTATTCGTAGTCACAATCTAGTAGGGTATGGGTGAGTGTCAGGGATTCAGTATTTCGAACGGAAAATAGGAAAATGAATCCAATGTGTAGGCCAATATGTGCTACAAAAAAATCTTCCCACTCTCATCCAGAACATTGCCTTGACATTACCTTCACAATAAGTAAGACACAATTTGAGGAGAAGAGTTAGAAATGCTGTGAATACATATGTGGAATGGAAAATGCTCAGGAGTTCACAACCTTGGAGGTGGTAGACTACTTTCCATGAGTAAGGGACAGGGTAAACACTCCACAAACGTGGAGCTCTGCTGGCCTAAAGACTTCGTGAGAAACTGCTTCTGAGGTTGGGCACTTGAAATATATGTTGTTGTCAGGAGCTTTAGCTTCCTTTGTAGTGAGACCATCAAACCAGGTCTGCATCTATGTGACCTGGAGGACATGGTTTCTGATTTTCCAATGAACATGAGGCAGAAGTGCTGAATTCTCTCTTTGCAGGTAAACTGTGGCCACTGGGGTCTAAGTGTCTCCCTGTGTGGACTGTGAAGCCATTTGGTCATCCTCCACTTTTCGTGGTGTTTCTTGCTGCTGCACTGGGAGTTTGGAATTTGCTTCAGGAAATACAAGGAGTTCAACTGGGACACAGTGCTGGAGGGAGTTCTGTCACGTGTGGTGGGTCAAGGTCCTAGGAGAATGCACCAGCCAGGCTTCTATCCCACAGAGCTTGCCCCCTTGACCATAGCAACCTGATTCTGAACATTGCCCTGAAACCTCTCCATATAACAAGATGCCTTTACATAGAAGGGTCTGCTCGCTGCACCATGTCAGTCACAAGCCATTTGGAAGCCAATGGCAGATCCACATGGCCCCACCACAGATGTTCTATCACACACCTGCACACCACTGCTCTAGGCCCACTACTCAGCAGGCCCCAACTCACTGGCATCTCTGTTCTACACCATTTTCATGAAACCCAGTCAATCAAGGCACTGTCTGGTACACTCATGATCAGCAACAGGACATCCAAAGGTTCTCCAGTGCCACCTGGTCATGGGAATTTCAAAAATGTCATGGTATTTATCTAGCTAGCCATTTTTAAAGGATGAAGTTGGAGGCACTGTGGGTTTCCATTCCTTCAGGAACCATTAAATGGTGAGGAAGCTCATTTCAACGAAAGCTCTGGAGAACTCTCACAAACAAGGCTTCCCAAGGAGTGGCCAAAAGGTCACAGGAAGCCAGGCCCATTGAGGTCTACAATGTGAGGTCCACGTGTGTTTGGACTCTCCACGATGGCTGCCAGGTCTTTAAGAATAAAATCATGTGATATCCGGGCTGAGATTCCCAGTGCTCTGTGGAAAGCCAGCCTGGGCCTAGATCTCAGTTTCCAAGGGCGACTCTCATGCGTGGCCTCCTAACATCCCGACACAATTCACGGCAATACTTCTCTGAGGTCAGTTCCAGAACTCAGTCTCCAAGGGGAATCACACCAGAGTTCAAGCCCAGGTGGACCCAGTCATCTCTTCCCACTGCCACACCACAATTCAAACCAAAACACTGCCACATGGCCCTCATCTTCTTCCATACAGACACTCATCATGACCTCTGGCTGGAGGTTTCCATGAGGGGCACAGCCCAAGACAGTGTCCACAATAAGCTCCCTTGCCTCTCATTTGCCTAATGTCAGGGTGGCCTGGACACCCTTCCTTTGGACCTGGAGTGATCAAATAGGCCTGCCTTTAATACTGCTCTACTTCTCCAATTGGAGGCCTACTGACTGCCGGGTATAGATTCTTTGTGTGAACTGGAGTCATGAGAAAACCCAAGCACCTATGGGCTAGCCTCTGCATGGCTTTGAAGGACTCATTTGACACAAAGGATCCCTATTCTCACTTGATGGAGGTCAGGAACCTTACAGAGGAAGGCGAGAGACCTCATCCAGGATGACCGCTTTTGTGCCAATTTGGCCTTGGATGCACGCATGGGATCTTTCTTTGGATCCATCAGGTGCTGACAATGTAAGCCACAGCCTCACACAGGGCCAAGAGGCTGATTCAGACACATCCCTTTGCAAAGCAATTAAGCAAAGAGCCACAGGTGATGCCCATTCATTTCCATTTGAAAACTGTTTTCTTCAGGCTTCACAAAGGGGTGCCCTGAGGCAAAGGCCTTCCTGACATTCAGGGCCACAAAAGGATAGGTAAGCCAAAGGCCCAAAGCAGGGTTTCTCTAGGGAGACTTTACTGATCACACTGATATCTGAGTTTTCTGAGATGCTCACCATTTCTTTCAACTATCCAGTACATGGCCATGTCACCGAGCTTGGAGGTGGTACATATCTTGGACACAAAACCATGAGCCTATTCTGGAGAGTGGCCAGAATTCAGGAAGAAAACAGGAACTTAGGAAGATAGTAGGCGTTGCCCATCCATAAGGCAAGCCGCAGTCCATTCATAAATTGGGCAGGATGAATGCTGGGAAGCTTTCTACTAGACAGGACACATCCATTGATGCATTCTCTTTTCTAATGTCTACAACCAGGGACACAGTGGGATACACAAACATAGAAACACTCGCCTTGTCAAAAGCCTTACTAGAAACAGTCCACTCCAACCCAAACAAACCGCCTTTCCTACCTATTCTCAGAACATGAGACAAAACCACAAACTCACACCCACACCCACAAAGGCACCTCCTTCCAAGTTGGTCTGTGACTACCCGGAGTGTCGTCTGACTGGTGGGCCATACTATGTTCCCCCGAAAGGGCCTGTCCTGTCTCACATCTGGCCTCCTTGGCCAACTCTGTGAAGTTGTCAGGAGCCAGCGGTGAGCCACTACCTGCTTTCTCAGGAAAGGCCCCTCTGCAGAGCTTTCCTGGCATTTGGCAATCCTCACCTCAGTGGGTACCAAGAAAGACTGACTCTGTCCTTGGTAAATCCAAACAAGTGAGCCCACTGGGACTGGGACTGGGACTGGCTCTGGGTGCCTGGCTTCCTGGATCCCAAGTTCAGAGAGTTCCATCACCAAGGAAGTGAGGTGAGGTCACTTCCTTCAGGAACTGAATGAGGTCACTGCCTTGGCAACCACTGTGTCCTAACAGTTGCTTCCAAGGCTCCCATGAGATGGAGGCTGCCCCTCCTTCCTGTGACACTTTCACAAGTTAGAATGGAATATCAACCATAGGCACCAAGGAACAGCTCTCCACACAGGCCTGCTTTGGTCCATCTTGTCTACATTAAGAAGAGAGAGGCTCATTCAGACACATCCCTTCATCCTGACCAGGTTGTTTGCCATGGAAGATGACTTCTGCTCTCTCAGGTCCTTCATAGCTGCCTACATCTTCTCCAGGGATCATTTCTGCATGGACCTTTGAGGTTCTCAGCAGGTGGAAGATCCCCCACATTCCTGTATTGTAAGACCCACTCTGTCCCTGCTCTTCTGTAAAGTTAGATTGAGGGAACAGTGTATGGTTAGGGTTAAGAACCTGTTTGATGTGGCTTAGGAATCACTCTGCTGGATGAAGAATGGTATTGGGAACCTGGGATATTTATAATAATATATAGGTGAAATATATGTATGAAAACAGAAATCCAAGTAAGATTTGAAGGCCAGAAGGGCATTGGGCCCTTGATTGGGATACTTAGCTTTGAATGACTTTCTGCACAGATGTCTCAGATAAATCGGTACACAATGGCATAGGACCTTGTACCTTGGATGATTGAATGTAGAAGAGAACATCCAGTCAAAAAGGGATAGTAGGTAGGATTAGGAAGATAGTTGGTAAGTTTTGGAAGAAGAGTGAGTATGCAATTTGGACCAAAAGTTCTTTAGCAATAGGGTGTCGGTTAGAGAGTGAATGTAAACGTCAGCACATGTGAAGAGTCAGTCACAATGATGAACTGGGGAACATATGTAGGAAAGCAGATATCAATAGAGACATTAGGAAATCAGGCAAAGTATAAAGTGAGTGAGTGGATTAGACATTTTCAACAGGGTTGAGGTTGAATATATCATCTTAGGAAGAAACAAATGTGTAGTCACCAATAGCATTGACATTTGAGAGCATTAGGCAACCTGGACAAGGATGTTTTTAGTAATCCATGCTCACTTTCCAATGAGGCGTTGGTGCAATCATAAGTGTGACCTTTGCATTTTGTGTCCAGAATATCACTGTGATAAAATGTATATGTAGATCAGGTGACATGAGTGTTTCTTCCACCATTTCTGGGAGTAATATGTTGAAGACATATAAATTAGCCTTTGGGGGTACAAATAGGTGTACCCTGGGTCTATGAATATAGAGATAATGCATGAATAGACCATACTGTGAATAAATAGTATAACAGGTTCCAATTTAAATAATGGATTGCATTGATATCTGAAAATATATAGGAAATCTAATATTGATACACAACCATTCATTCTAACCAGTTATACATCTAATGGTGATATTGGGGTTATGGTTTACCATGAAGGGGGTGTGAGTTTTGCTTCACAAGGGATTATGGAAATGGAAAAGAATGTGTTTGGAAAGAAGTCTCATGAAAAGACCAGTCAAGAAACGTGGAGGAATACATGTGTTCTGAAGCAGGAAGTGATTGAAAGGGAAATGAATGCCTAGAAATTTGTGAACTTGAGGATGAAATACATATCCTATGATGTGCATCAACTGAAGAAATAGTAATGTACCAGTGTTGAATAAAAATGAACGTCAAAATACACATCATGTCCCATAGGAATCTACTTGCATTCATGTTAAACTGGGTCAGTTACTGTAGAAATATTAGGATTTCAGCACTAGGAAACAAATATGTATTTCAGGTGGATGACTATTTCTGAGAATAATCTTGTGAAAAGTTGATTATAAATCCACATATATGAACATGAATGAATTTAGGGAGTATATAATATGACACATACATTTCATATTTTGAAAAATCTGGAGAGTGTGTGTATGTGTGTGTGTGTGTGTGTGTGTATATGTATATATATATATATATATATATATATATATATATATATATATATATATATACACAAAAGAAAAACACACACACAAACACAGACATTAAAGAGTAGAAATATATATGCCAATCGAAATTCATCATGAAATATTTATCATCCACAGATCCAAAAATATTTATTTTACTGAACATGTATTTATGTATCATGTTGTTCATGTGGGAAGCTCACCTGGAGGTTGAATTTTCAGTTCCAACAGCGTTTAGGAGGAGTGATCTCTTCTCACAGTTTGTATCTGCCAAGTCAGCCACCTCACAAGAATGGACGTGGGATAGGAGGTAGGATTCTATATGTGCATGTAAAAATGCATGTTGCTGAATAGGCTACAGAGAAAGGGAGACAGGAATTCACATATTTGTTAACATTCAAAACACATGGAGAACTATTTCTACTAAATTGGACTAGATTTATAACACCTACCCTTTATAATGCCAAAGGCCAGTCCAACTATACACCAGGCCTCCTCTGAACTGCCTGTATTTCTATTCTGTTTGAGTTATTTTTCTCCATCATATTAGTATTCGTAGTCACAATCTAGTAGGGTATGGGTGAGTGTCAGGGATTCAGTATTTCGAACGGAAAATAGGAAAATGAATCCAATGTGTAGGCCAATATGTGCTACAAAAAAATCTTCCCACTCTCATCCAGAACATTGCCTTGACATTACCTTCACAATAAGTAAGACACAATTTGAGGAGAAGAGTTAGAAATGCTGTGAATACATATGTGGAATGGAAAATGCTCAGGAGTTCACAACCTTGGAGGTGGTAGACTACTTTCCATGAGTAAGGGACAGGGTAAACACTCCACAAACGTGGAGCTCTGCTGGCCTAAAGACTTCGTGAGAAACTGCTTCTGAGGTTGGGCACTTGAAATATATGTTGTTGTCAGGAGCTTTAGCTTCCTTTGTAGTGAGACCATCAAACCAGGTCTGCATCTATGTGACCTGGAGGACATGGTTTCTGATTTTCCAATGAACATGAGGCAGAAGTGCTGAATTCTCTCTTTGCAGGTAAACTGTGGCCACTGGGGTCTAAGTGTCTCCCTGTGTGGACTGTGAAGCCATTTGGTCATCCTCCACTTTTCGTGGTGTTTCTTGCTGCTGCACTGGGAGTTTGGAATTTGCTTCAGGAAATACAAGGAGTTCAACTGGGACACAGTGCTGGAGGGAGTTCTGTCACGTGTGGTGGGTCAAGGTCCTAGGAGAATGCACCAGCCAGGCTTCTATCCCACAGAGCTTGCCCCCTTGACCATAGCAACCTGATTCTGAACATTGCCCTGAAACCTCTCCATATAACAAGATGCCTTTACATAGAAGGGTCTGCTCGCTGCACCATGTCAGTCACAAGCCATTTGGAAGCCAATGGCAGATCCACATGGCCCCACCACAGATGTTCTATCACACACCTGCACACCACTGCTCTAGGCCCACTACTCAGCAGGCCCCAACTCACTGGCATCTCTGTTCTACACCATTTTCATGAAACCCAGTCAATCAAGGCACTGTCTGGTACACTCATGATCAGCAACAGGACATCCAAAGGTTCTCCAGTGCCACCTGGTCATGGGAATTTCAAAAATGTCATGGTATTTATCTAGCTAGCCATTTTTAAAGGATGAAGTTGGAGGCACTGTGGGTTTCCATTCCTTCAGGAACCATTAAATGGTGAGGAAGCTCATTTCAACGAAAGCTCTGGAGAACTCTCACAAACAAGGCTTCCCAAGGAGTGGCCAAAAGGTCACAGGAAGCCAGGCCCATTGAGGTCTACAATGTGAGGTCCACGTGTGTTTGGACTCTCCACGATGGCTGCCAGGTCTTTAAGAATAAAATCATGTGATATCCGGGCTGAGATTCCCAGTGCTCTGTGGAAAGCCAGCCTGGGCCTAGATCTCAGTTTCCAAGGGCGACTCTCATGCGTGGCCTCCTAACATCCCGACACAATTCACGGCAATACTTCTCTGAGGTCAGTTCCAGAACTCAGTCTCCAAGGGGAATCACACCAGAGTTCAAGCCCAGGTGGACCCAGTCATCTCTTCCCACTGCCACACCACAATTCAAACCAAAACACTGCCACATGGCCCTCATCTTCTTCCATACAGACACTCATCATGACCTCTGGCTGGAGGTTTCCATGAGGGGCACAGCCCAAGACAGTGTCCACAATAAGCTCCCTTGCCTCTCATTTGCCTAATGTCAGGGTGGCCTGGACACCCTTCCTTTGGACCTGGAGTGATCAAATAGGCCTGCCTTTAATACTGCTCTACTTCTCCAATTGGAGGCCTACTGACTGCCGGGTATAGATTCTTTGTGTGAACTGGAGTCATGAGAAAACCCAAGCACCTATGGGCTAGCCTCTGCATGGCTTTGAAGGACTCATTTGACACAAAGGATCCCTATTCTCACTTGATGGAGGTCAGGAACCTTACAGAGGAAGGCGAGAGACCTCATCCAGGATGACCGCTTTTGTGCCAATTTGGCCTTGGATGCACGCATGGGATCTTTCTTTGGATCCATCAGGTGCTGACAATGTAAGCCACAGCCTCACACAGGGCCAAGAGGCTGATTCAGACACATCCCTTTGCAAAGCAATTAAGCAAAGAGCCACAGGTGATGCCCATTCATTTCCATTTGAAAACTGTTTTCTTCAGGCTTCACAAAGGGGTGCCCTGAGGCAAAGGCCTTCCTGACATTCAGGGCCACAAAAGGATAGGTAAGCCAAAGGCCCAAAGCAGGGTTTCTCTAGGGAGACTTTACTGATCACACTGATATCTGAGTTTTCTGAGATGCTCACCATTTCTTTCAACTATCCAGTACATGGCCATGTCACCGAGCTTGGAGGTGGTACATATCTTGGACACAAAACCATGAGCCTATTCTGGAGAGTGGCCAGAATTCAGGAAGAAAACAGCAACTTAGGAAGATAGTAGGCGTTGCCCATCCATAAGGCAAGCCGCAGTCCATTCATAAATTGGGCAGGATGAATGCTGGGAAGCTTTCTACTAGACAGGACACATCCATTGATGCATTCTCTTTTCTAATGTCTACAACCAGGGACACAGTGGGATACACAAACATAGAAACACTCGCCTTGTCAAAAGCCTTACTAGAAACAGTCCACTCCAACCCAAACAAACCGCCTTTCCTACCTATTCTCAGAACATGAGACAAAACCACAAACTCACACCCACACCCACAAAGGCACCTCCTTCCAAGTTGGTCTGTGACTACCCGGAGTGTCGTCTGACTGGTGGGCCATACTATGTTCCCCCGAAAGGGCCTGTCCTGTCTCACATCTGGCCTCCTTGGCCAACTCTGTGAAGTTGTCAGGAGCCAGCGGTGAGCCACTACCTGCTTTCTCAGGAAAGGCCCCTCTGCAGAGCTTTCCTGGCATTTGGCAATCCTCACCTCAGTGGGTACCAAGAAAGACTGACTCTGTCCTTGGTAAATCCAAACAAGTGAGCCCACTGGGACTGGGACTGGGACTGGCTCTGGGTGCCTGGCTTCCTGGATCCCAAGTTCAGAGAGTTCCATCACCAAGGAAGTGAGGTGAGGTCACTTCCTTCAGGAACTGAATGAGGTCACTGCCTTGGCAACCACTGTGTCCTAACAGTTGCTTCCAAGGCTCCCATGAGATGGAGGCTGCCCCTCCTTCCTGTGACACTTTCACAAGTTAGAATGGAATATCAACCATAGGCACCAAGGAACAGCTCTCCACACAGGCCTGCTTTGGTCCATCTTGTCTACATTAAGAAGAGAGAGGCTCATTCAGACACATCCCTTCATCCTGACCAGGTTGTTTGCCATGGAAGATGACTTCTGCTCTCTCAGGTCCTTCATAGCTGCCTACATCTTCTCCAGGGATCATTTCTGCATGGACCTTTGAGGTTCTCAGCAGGTGGAAGATCCCCCACATTCCTGTATTGTAAGACCCACTCTGTCCCTGCTCTTCTGTAAAGTTAGATTGAGGGAACAGTGTATGGTTAGGGTTAAGAACCTGTTTGATGTGGCTTAGGAATCACTCTGCTGGATGAAGAATGGTATTGGGAACCTGGGATATTTATAATAATATATAGGTGAAATATATGTATGAAAACAGAAATCCAAGTAAGATTTGAAGGCCAGAAGGGCATTGGGCCCTTGATTGGGATACTTAGCTTTGAATGACTTTCTGCACAGATGTCTCAGATAAATCGGTACACAATGGCATAGGACCTTGTACCTTGGATGATTGAATGTAGAAGAGAACATCCAGTCAAAAAGGGATAGTAGGTAGGATTAGGAAGATAGTTGGTAAGTTTTGGAAGAAGAGTGAGTATGCAATTTGGACCAAAAGTTCTTTAGCAATAGGGTGTCGGTTAGAGAGTGAATGTAAACGTCAGCACATGTGAAGAGTCAGTCACAATGATGAACTGGGGAACATATGTAGGAAAGCAGATATCAATAGAGACATTAGGAAATCAGGCAAAGTATAAAGTGAGTGAGTGGATTAGACATTTTCAACAGGGTTGAGGTTGAATATATCATCTTAGGAAGAAACAAATGTGTAGTCACCAATAGCATTGACATTTGAGAGCATTAGGCAACCTGGACAAGGATGTTTTTAGTAATCCATGCTCACTTTCCAATGAGGCGTTGGTGCAATCATAAGTGTGACCTTTGCATTTTGTGTCCAGAATATCACTGTGATAAAATGTATATGTAGATCAGGTGACATGAGTGTTTCTTCCACCATTTCTGGGAGTAATATGTTGAAGACATATAAATTAGCCTTTGGGGGTACAAATAGGTGTACCCTGGGTCTATGAATATAGAGATAATGCATGAATAGACCATACTGTGAATAAATAGTATAACAGGTTCCAATTTAAATAATGGATTGCATTGATATCTGAAAATATATAGGAAATCTAATATTGATACACAACCATTCATTCTAACCAGTTATACATCTAATGGTGATATTGGGGTTATGGTTTACCATGAAGGGGGTGTGAGTTTTGCTTCACAAGGGATTATGGAAATGGAAAAGAATGTGTTTGGAAAGAAGTCTCATGAAAAGACCAGTCAAGAAACGTGGAGGAATACATGTGTTCTGAAGCAGGAAGTGATTGAAAGGGAAATGAATGCCTAGAAATTTGTGAACTTGAGGATGAAATACATATCCTATGATGTGCATCAACTGAAGAAATAGTAATGTACCAGTGTTGAATAAAAATGAACGTCAAAATACACATCATGTCCCATAGGAATCTACTTGCATTCATGTTAAACTGGGTCAGTTACTGTAGAAATATTAGGATTTCAGCACTAGGAAACAAATATGTATTTCAGGTGGATGACTATTTCTGAGAATAATCTTGTGAAAAGTTGATTATAAATCCACATATATGAACATGAATGAATTTAGGGAGTATATAATATGACACATACATTTCATATTTTGAAAAATCTGGAGAGTGTGTGTATGTGTGTGTGTGTGTGTGTGTGTATATGTATATATATATATATATATATATATATATATATATATATATATATATACACAAAAGAAAAACACACACACAAACACAGACATTAAAGAGTAGAAATATATATGCCAATCGAAATTCATCATGAAATATTTATCATCCACAGATCCAAAAATATTTATTTTACTGAACATGTATTTATGTATCATGTTGTTCATGTGGGAAGCTCACCTGGAGGTTGAATTTTCAGTTCCAACAGCGTTTAGGAGGAGTGATCTCTTCTCACAGTTTGTATCTGCCAAGTCAGCCACCTCACAAGAATGGACGTGGGATAGGAGGTAGGATTCTATATGTGCATGTAAAAATGCATGTTGCTGAATAGGCTACAGAGAAAGGGAGACAGGAATTCACATATTTGTTAACATTCAAAACACATGGAGAACTATTTCTACTAAATTGGACTAGATTTATAACACCTACCCTTTATAATGCCAAAGGCCAGTCCAACTATACACCAGGCCTCCTCTGAACTGCCTGTATTTCTATTCTGTTTGAGTTATTTTTCTCCATCATATTAGTATTCGTAGTCACAATCTAGTAGGGTATGGGTGAGTGTCAGGGATTCAGTATTTCGAACGGAAAATAGGAAAATGAATCCAATGTGTAGGCCAATATGTGCTACAAAAAAATCTTCCCACTCTCATCCAGAACATTGCCTTGACATTACCTTCACAATAAGTAAGACACAATTTGAGGAGAAGAGTTAGAAATGCTGTGAATACATATGTGGAATGGAAAATGCTCAGGAGTTCACAACCTTGGAGGTGGTAGACTACTTTCCATGAGTAAGGGACAGGGTAAACACTCCACAAACGTGGAGCTCTGCTGGCCTAAAGACTTCGTGAGAAACTGCTTCTGAGGTTGGGCACTTGAAATATATGTTGTTGTCAGGAGCTTTAGCTTCCTTTGTAGTGAGACCATCAAACCAGGTCTGCATCTATGTGACCTGGAGGACATGGTTTCTGATTTTCCAATGAACATGAGGCAGAAGTGCTGAATTCTCTCTTTGCAGGTAAACTGTGGCCACTGGGGTCTAAGTGTCTCCCTGTGTGGACTGTGAAGCCATTTGGTCATCCTCCACTTTTCGTGGTGTTTCTTGCTGCTGCACTGGGAGTTTGGAATTTGCTTCAGGAAATACAAGGAGTTCAACTGGGACACAGTGCTGGAGGGAGTTCTGTCACGTGTGGTGGGTCAAGGTCCTAGGAGAATGCACCAGCCAGGCTTCTATCCCACAGAGCTTGCCCCCTTGACCATAGCAACCTGATTCTGAACATTGCCCTGAAACCTCTCCATATAACAAGATGCCTTTACATAGAAGGGTCTGCTCGCTGCACCATGTCAGTCACAAGCCATTTGGAAGCCAATGGCAGATCCACATGGCCCCACCACAGATGTTCTATCACACACCTGCACACCACTGCTCTAGGCCCACTACTCAGCAGGCCCCAACTCACTGGCATCTCTGTTCTACACCATTTTCATGAAACCCAGTCAATCAAGGCACTGTCTGGTACACTCATGATCAGCAACAGGACATCCAAAGGTTCTCCAGTGCCACCTGGTCATGGGAATTTCAAAAATGTCATGGTATTTATCTAGCTAGCCATTTTTAAAGGATGAAGTTGGAGGCACTGTGGGTTTCCATTCCTTCAGGAACCATTAAATGGTGAGGAAGCTCATTTCAACGAAAGCTCTGGAGAACTCTCACAAACAAGGCTTCCCAAGGAGTGGCCAAAAGGTCACAGGAAGCCAGGCCCATTGAGGTCTACAATGTGAGGTCCACGTGTGTTTGGACTCTCCACGATGGCTGCCAGGTCTTTAAGAATAAAATCATGTGATATCCGGGCTGAGATTCCCAGTGCTCTGTGGAAAGCCAGCCTGGGCCTAGATCTCAGTTTCCAAGGGCGACTCTCATGCGTGGCCTCCTAACATCCCGACACAATTCACGGCAATACTTCTCTGAGGTCAGTTCCAGAACTCAGTCTCCAAGGGGAATCACACCAGAGTTCAAGCCCAGGTGGACCCAGTCATCTCTTCCCACTGCCACACCACAATTCAAACCAAAACACTGCCACATGGCCCTCATCTTCTTCCATACAGACACTCATCATGACCTCTGGCTGGAGGTTTCCATGAGGGGCACAGCCCAAGACAGTGTCCACAATAAGCTCCCTTGCCTCTCATTTGCCTAATGTCAGGGTGGCCTGGACACCCTTCCTTTGGACCTGGAGTGATCAAATAGGCCTGCCTTTAATACTGCTCTACTTCTCCAATTGGAGGCCTACTGACTGCCGGGTATAGATTCTTTGTGTGAACTGGAGTCATGAGAAAACCCAAGCACCTATGGGCTAGCCTCTGCATGGCTTTGAAGGACTCATTTGACACAAAGGATCCCTATTCTCACTTGATGGAGGTCAGGAACCTTACAGAGGAAGGCGAGAGACCTCATCCAGGATGACCGCTTTTGTGCCAATTTGGCCTTGGATGCACGCATGGGATCTTTCTTTGGATCCATCAGGTGCTGACAATGTAAGCCACAGCCTCACACAGGGCCAAGAGGCTGATTCAGACACATCCCTTTGCAAAGCAATTAAGCAAAGAGCCACAGGTGATGCCCATTCATTTCCATTTGAAAACTGTTTTCTTCAGGCTTCACAAAGGGGTGCCCTGAGGCAAAGGCCTTCCTGACATTCAGGGCCACAAAAGGATAGGTAAGCCAAAGGCCCAAAGCAGGGTTTCTCTAGGGAGACTTTACTGATCACACTGATATCTGAGTTTTCTGAGATGCTCACCATTTCTTTCAACTATCCAGTACATGGCCATGTCACCGAGCTTGGAGGTGGTACATATCTTGGACACAAAACCATGAGCCTATTCTGGAGAGTGGCCAGAATTCAGGAAGAAAACAGGAACTTAGGAAGATAGTAGGCGTTGCCCATCCATAAGGCAAGCCGCAGTCCATTCATAAATTGGGCAGGATGAATGCTGGGAAGCTTTCTACTAGACAGGACACATCCATTGATGCATTCTCTTTTCTAATGTCTACAACCAGGGACACAGTGGGATACACAAACATAGAAACACTCGCCTTGTCAAAAGCCTTACTAGAAACAGTCCACTCCAACCCAAACAAACCGCCTTTCCTACCTATTCTCAGAACATGAGACAAAACCACAAACTCACACCCACACCCACAAAGGCACCTCCTTCCAAGTTGGTCTGTGACTACCCGGAGTGTCGTCTGACTGGTGGGCCATACTATGTTCCCCCGAAAGGGCCTGTCCTGTCTCACATCTGGCCTCCTTGGCCAACTCTGTGAAGTTGTCAGGAGCCAGCGGTGAGCCACTACCTGCTTTCTCAGGAAAGGCCCCTCTGCAGAGCTTTCCTGGCATTTGGCAATCCTCACCTCAGTGGGTACCAAGAAAGACTGACTCTGTCCTTGGTAAAT
This sequence comes from Spermophilus citellus, assembly GCF_964194105.1. Classification (NCBI taxonomy): domain Eukaryota; kingdom Metazoa; phylum Chordata; class Mammalia; order Rodentia; family Sciuridae; genus Spermophilus; species Spermophilus citellus. The sequence goes on along the minus strand of NW_027672743.1, from coordinate 80,008 downwards.
CCAAACAAGTGAGCCCACTGGGACTGGGACTGGGACTGGCTCTGGGTGCCTGGCTTCCTGGATCCCAAGTTCAGAGAGTTCCATCACCAAGGAAGTGAGGTGAGGTCACTTCCTTCAGGAACTGAATGAGGTCACTGCCTTGGCAACCACTGTGTCCTAACAGTTGCTTCCAAGGCTCCCATGAGATGGAGGCTGCCCCTCCTTCCTGTGACACTTTCACAAGTTAGAATGGAATATCAACCATAGGCACCAAGGAACAGCTCTCCACACAGGCCTGCTTTGGTCCATCTTGTCTACATTAAGAAGAGAGAGGCTCATTCAGACACATCCCTTCATCCTGACCAGGTTGTTTGCCATGGAAGATGACTTCTGCTCTCTCAGGTCCTTCATAGCTGCCTACATCTTCTCCAGGGATCATTTCTGCATGGACCTTTGAGGTTCTCAGCAGGTGGAAGATCCCCCACATTCCTGTATTGTAAGACCCACTCTGTCCCTGCTCTTCTGTAAAGTTAGATTGAGGGAACAGTGTATGGTTAGGGTTAAGAACCTGTTTGATGTGGCTTAGGAATCACTCTGCTGGATGAAGAATGGTATTGGGAACCTGGGATATTTATAATAATATATAGGTGAAATATATGTATGAAAACAGAAATCCAAGTAAGATTTGAAGGCCAGAAGGGCATTGGGCCCTTGATTGGGATACTTAGCTTTGAATGACTTTCTGCACAGATGTCTCAGATAAATCGGTACACAATGGCATAGGACCTTGTACCTTGGATGATTGAATGTAGAAGAGAACATCCAGTCAAAAAGGGATAGTAGGTAGGATTAGGAAGATAGTTGGTAAGTTTTGGAAGAAGAGTGAGTATGCAATTTGGACCAAAAGTTCTTTAGCAATAGGGTGTCGGTTAGAGAGTGAATGTAAACGTCAGCACATGTGAAGAGTCAGTCACAATGATGAACTGGGGAACATATGTAGGAAAGCAGATATCAATAGAGACATTAGGAAATCAGGCAAAGTATAAAGTGAGTGAGTGGATTAGACATTTTCAACAGGGTTGAGGTTGAATATATCATCTTAGGAAGAAACAAATGTGTAGTCACCAATAGCATTGACATTTGAGAGCATTAGGCAACCTGGACAAGGATGTTTTTAGTAATCCATGCTCACTTTCCAATGAGGCGTTGGTGCAATCATAAGTGTGACCTTTGCATTTTGTGTCCAGAATATCACTGTGATAAAATGTATATGTAGATCAGGTGACATGAGTGTTTCTTCCACCATTTCTGGGAGTAATATGTTGAAGACATATAAATTAGCCTTTGGGGGTACAAATAGGTGTACCCTGGGTCTATGAATATAGAGATAATGCATGAATAGACCATACTGTGAATAAATAGTATAACAGGTTCCAATTTAAATAATGGATTGCATTGATATCTGAAAATATATAGGAAATCTAATATTGATACACAACCATTCATTCTAACCAGTTATACATCTAATGGTGATATTGGGGTTATGGTTTACCATGAAGGGGGTGTGAGTTTTGCTTCACAAGGGATTATGGAAATGGAAAAGAATGTGTTTGGAAAGAAGTCTCATGAAAAGACCAGTCAAGAAACGTGGAGGAATACATGTGTTCTGAAGCAGGAAGTGATTGAAAGGGAAATGAATGCCTAGAAATTTGTGAACTTGAGGATGAAATACATATCCTATGATGTGCATCAACTGAAGAAATAGTAATGTACCAGTGTTGAATAAAAATGAACGTCAAAATACACATCATGTCCCATAGGAATCTACTTGCATTCATGTTAAACTGGGTCAGTTACTGTAGAAATATTAGGATTTCAGCACTAGGAAACAAATATGTATTTCAGGTGGATGACTATTTCTGAGAATAATCTTGTGAAAAGTTGATTATAAATCCACATATATGAACATGAATGAATTTAGGGAGTATATAATATGACACATACATTTCATATTTTGAAAAATCTGGAGAGTGTGTGTATGTGTGTGTGTGTGTGTGTATATGTATATATATATATATATATATATATATATATATATATATATATACACACAAAAGAAAAACACACACACAAACACAGACATTAAAGAGTAGAAATATATATGCCAATCGAAATTCATCATGAAATATTTATCATCCACAGATCCAAAAATATTTATTTTACTGAACATGTATTTATGTATCATGTTGTTCATGTGGGAAGCTCACCTGGAGGTTGAATTTTCAGTTCCAACAGCGTTTAGGAGGAGTGATCTCTTCTCACAGTTTGTATCTGCCAAGTCAGCCACCTCACAAGAATGGACGTGGGATAGGAGGTAGGATTCTATATGTGCATGTAAAAATGCATGTTGCTGAATAGGCTACAGAGAAAGGGAGACAGGAATTCACATATTTGTTAACATTCAAAACACATGGAGAACTATTTCTACTAAATTGGACTAGATTTATAACACCTACCCTTTATAATGCCAAAGGCCAGTCCAACTATACACCAGGCCTCCTCTGAACTGCCTGTATTTCTATTCTGTTTGAGTTATTTTTCTCCATCATATTAGTATTCGTAGTCACAATCTAGTAGGGTATGGGTGAGTGTCAGGGATTCAGTATTTCGAACGGAAAATAGGAAAATGAATCCAATGTGTAGGCCAATATGTGCTACAAAAAAATCTTCCCACTCTCATCCAGAACATTGCCTTGACATTACCTTCACAATAAGTAAGACACAATTTGAGGAGAAGAGTTAGAAATGCTGTGAATACATATGTGGAATGGAAAATGCTCAGGAGTTCACAACCTTGGAGGTGGTAGACTACTTTCCATGAGTAAGGGACAGGGTAAACACTCCACAAACGTGGAGCTCTGCTGGCCTAAAGACTTCGTGAGAAACTGCTTCTGAGGTTGGGCACTTGAAATATATGTTGTTGTCAGGAGCTTTAGCTTCCTTTGTAGTGAGACCATCAAACCAGGTCTGCATCTATGTGACCTGGAGGACATGGTTTCTGATTTTCCAATGAACATGAGGCAGAAGTGCTGAATTCTCTCTTTGCAGGTAAACTGTGGCCACTGGGGTCTAAGTGTCTCCCTGTGTGGACTGTGAAGCCATTTGGTCATCCTCCACTTTTCGTGGTGTTTCTTGCTGCTGCACTGGGAGTTTGGAATTTGCTTCAGGAAATACAAGGAGTTCAACTGGGACACAGTGCTGGAGGGAGTTCTGTCACGTGTGGTGGGTCAAGGTCCTAGGAGAATGCACCAGCCAGGCTTCTATCCCACAGAGCTTGCCCCCTTGACCATAGCAACCTGATTCTGAACATTGCCCTGAAACCTCTCCATATAACAAGATGCCTTTACATAGAAGGGTCTGCTCGCTGCACCATGTCAGTCACAAGCCATTTGGAAGCCAATGGCAGATCCACATGGCCCCACCACAGATGTTCTATCACACACCTGCACACCACTGCTCTAGGCCCACTACTCAGCAGGCCCCAACTCACTGGCATCTCTGTTCTACACCATTTTCATGAAACCCAGTCAATCAAGGCACTGTCTGGTACACTCATGATCAGCAACAGGACATCCAAAGGTTCTCCAGTGCCACCTGGTCATGGGAATTTCAAAAATGTCATGGTATTTATCTAGCTAGCCATTTTTAAAGGATGAAGTTGGAGGCACTGTGGGTTTCCATTCCTTCAGGAACCATTAAATGGTGAGGAAGCTCATTTCAACGAAAGCTCTGGAGAACTCTCACAAACAAGGCTTCCCAAGGAGTGGCCAAAAGGTCACAGGAAGCCAGGCCCATTGAGGTCTACAATGTGAGGTCCACGTGTGTTTGGACTCTCCACGATGGCTGCCAGGTCTTTAAGAATAAAATCATGTGATATCCGGGCTGAGATTCCCAGTGCTCTGTGGAAAGCCAGCCTGGGCCTAGATCTCAGTTTCCAAGGGCGACTCTCATGCGTGGCCTCCTAACATCCCGACACAATTCACGGCAATACTTCTCTGAGGTCAGTTCCAGAACTCAGTCTCCAAGGGGAATCACACCAGAGTTCAAGCCCAGGTGGACCCAGTCATCTCTTCCCACTGCCACACCACAATTCAAACCAAAACACTGCCACATGGCCCTCATCTTCTTCCATACAGACACTCATCATGACCTCTGGCTGGAGGTTTCCATGAGGGGCACAGCCCAAGACAGTGTCCACAATAAGCTCCCTTGCCTCTCATTTGCCTAATGTCAGGGTGGCCTGGACACCCTTCCTTTGGACCTGGAGTGATCAAATAGGCCTGCCTTTAATACTGCTCTACTTCTCCAATTGGAGGCCTACTGACTGCCGGGTATAGATTCTTTGTGTGAACTGGAGTCATGAGAAAACCCAAGCACCTATGGGCTAGCCTCTGCATGGCTTTGAAGGACTCATTTGACACAAAGGATCCCTATTCTCACTTGATGGAGGTCAGGAACCTTACAGAGGAAGGCGAGAGACCTCATCCAGGATGACCGCTTTTGTGCCAATTTGGCCTTGGATGCACGCATGGGATCTTTCTTTGGATCCATCAGGTGCTGACAATGTAAGCCACAGCCTCACACAGGGCCAAGAGGCTGATTCAGACACATCCCTTTGCAAAGCAATTAAGCAAAGAGCCACAGGTGATGCCCATTCATTTCCATTTGAAAACTGTTTTCTTCAGGCTTCACAAAGGGGTGCCCTGAGGCAAAGGCCTTCCTGACATTCAGGGCCACAAAAGGATAGGTAAGCCAAAGGCCCAAAGCAGGGTTTCTCTAGGGAGACTTTACTGATCACACTGATATCTGAGTTTTCTGAGATGCTCACCATTTCTTTCAACTATCCAGTACATGGCCATGTCACCGAGCTTGGAGGTGGTACATATCTTGGACACAAAACCATGAGCCTATTCTGGAGAGTGGCCAGAATTCAGGAAGAAAACAGGAACTTAGGAAGATAGTAGGCGTTGCCCATCCATAAGGCAAGCCGCAGTCCATTCATAAATTGGGCAGGATGAATGCTGGGAAGCTTTCTACTAGACAGGACACATCCATTGATGCATTCTCTTTTCTAATGTCTACAACCAGGGACACAGTGGGATACACAAACATAGAAACACTCGCCTTGTCAAAAGCCTTACTAGAAACAGTCCACTCCAACCCAAACAAACCGCCTTTCCTACCTATTCTCAGAACATGAGACAAAACCACAAACTCACACCCACACCCACAAAGGCACCTCCTTCCAAGTTGGTCTGTGACTACCCGGAGTGTCGTCTGACTGGTGGGCCATACTATGTTCCCCCGAAAGGGCCTGTCCTGTCTCACATCTGGCCTCCTTGGCCAACTCTGTGAAGTTGTCAGGAGCCAGCGGTGAGCCACTACCTGCTTTCTCAGGAAAGGCCCCTCTGCAGAGCTTTCCTGGCATTTGGCAATCCTCACCTCAGTGGGTACCAAGAAAGACTGACTCTGTCCTTGGTAAATCCAAACAAGTGAGCCCACTGGGACTGGGACTGGGACTGGCTCTGGGTGCCTGGCTTCCTGGATCCCAAGTTCAGAGAGTTCCATCACCAAGGAAGTGAGGTGAGGTCACTTCCTTCAGGAACTGAATGAGGTCACTGCCTTGGCAACCACTGTGTCCTAACAGTTGCTTCCAAGGCTCCCATGAGATGGAGGCTGCCCCTCCTTCCTGTGACACTTTCACAAGTTAGAATGGAATATCAACCATAGGCACCAAGGAACAGCTCTCCACACAGGCCTGCTTTGGTCCATCTTGTCTACATTAAGAAGAGAGAGGCTCATTCAGACACATCCCTTCATCCTGACCAGGTTGTTTGCCATGGAAGATGACTTCTGCTCTCTCAGGTCCTTCATAGCTGCCTACATCTTCTCCAGGGATCATTTCTGCATGGACCTTTGAGGTTCTCAGCAGGTGGAAGATCCCCCACATTCCTGTATTGTAAGACCCACTCTGTCCCTGCTCTTCTGTAAAGTTAGATTGAGGGAACAGTGTATGGTTAGGGTTAAGAACCTGTTTGATGTGGCTTAGGAATCACTCTGCTGGATGAAGAATGGTATTGGGAACCTGGGATATTTATAATAATATATAGGTGAAATATATGTATGAAAACAGAAATCCAAGTAAGATTTGAAGGCCAGAAGGGCATTGGGCCCTTGATTGGGATACTTAGCTTTGAATGACTTTCTGCACAGATGTCTCAGATAAATCGGTACACAATGGCATAGGACCTTGTACCTTGGATGATTGAATGTAGAAGAGAACATCCAGTCAAAAAGGGATAGTAGGTAGGATTAGGAAGATAGTTGGTAAGTTTTGGAAGAAGAGTGAGTATGCAATTTGGACCAAAAGTTCTTTAGCAATAGGGTGTCGGTTAGAGAGTGAATGTAAACGTCAGCACATGTGAAGAGTCAGTCACAATGATGAACTGGGGAACATATGTAGGAAAGCAGATATCAATAGAGACATTAGGAAATCAGGCAAAGTATAAAGTGAGTGAGTGGATTAGACATTTTCAACAGGGTTGAGGTTGAATATATCATCTTAGGAAGAAACAAATGTGTAGTCACCAATAGCATTGACATTTGAGAGCATTAGGCAACCTGGACAAGGATGTTTTTAGTAATCCATGCTCACTTTCCAATGAGGCGTTGGTGCAATCATAAGTGTGACCTTTGCATTTTGTGTCCAGAATATCACTGTGATAAAATGTATATGTAGATCAGGTGACATGAGTGTTTCTTCCACCATTTCTGGGAGTAATATGTTGAAGACATATAAATTAGCCTTTGGGGGTACAAATAGGTGTACCCTGGGTCTATGAATATAGAGATAATGCATGAATAGACCATACTGTGAATAAATAGTATAACAGGTTCCAATTTAAATAATGGATTGCATTGATATCTGAAAATATATAGGAAATCTAATATTGATACACAACCATTCATTCTAACCAGTTATACATCTAATGGTGATATTGGGGTTATGGTTTACCATGAAGGGGGTGTGAGTTTTGCTTCACAAGGGATTATGGAAATGGAAAAGAATGTGTTTGGAAAGAAGTCTCATGAAAAGACCAGTCAAGAAACGTGGAGGAATACATGTGTTCTGAAGCAGGAAGTGATTGAAAGGGAAATGAATGCCTAGAAATTTGTGAACTTGAGGATGAAATACATATCCTATGATGTGCATCAACTGAAGAAATAGTAATGTACCAGTGTTGAATAAAAATGAACGTCAAAATACACATCATGTCCCATAGGAATCTACTTGCATTCATGTTAAACTGGGTCAGTTACTGTAGAAATATTAGGATTTCAGCACTAGGAAACAAATATGTATTTCAGGTGGATGACTATTTCTGAGAATAATCTTGTGAAAAGTTGATTATAAATCCACATATATGAACATGAATGAATTTAGGGAGTATATAATATGACACATACATTTCATATTTTGAAAAATCTGGAGAGTGTGTGTATGTGTGTGTGTGTGTGTGTGTGTATATGTATATATATATATATATATATATATATATATATATATATATATATATATATATACACAAAAGAAAAACACACACACAAACACAGACATTAAAGAGTAGAAATACATATGCCAATCGAAATTCATCATGAAATATTTATCATCCACAGATCCAAAAATATTTATTTTACTGAACATGTATTTATGTATCATGTTGTTCATGTGGGAAGCTCACCTGGAGGTTGAATTTTCAGTTCCAACAGCGTTTAGGAGGAGTGATCTCTTCTCACAGTTTGTATCTGCCAAGTCAGCCACCTCACAAGAATGGACGTGGGATAGGAGGTAGGATTCTATATGTGCATGTAAAAATGCATGTTGCTGAATAGGCTACAGAGAAAGGGAGACAGGAATTCACATATTTGTTAACATTCAAAACACATGGAGAACTATTTCTACTAAATTGGACTAGATTTATAACACCTACCCTTTATAATGCCAAAGGCCAGTCCAACTATACACCAGGCCTCCTCTGAACTGCCTGTATTTCTATTCTGTTTGAGTTATTTTTCTCCATCATATTAGTATTCGTAGTCACAATCTAGTAGGGTATGGGTGAGTGTCAGGGATTCAGTATTTCGAACGGAAAATAGGAAAATGAATCCAATGTGTAGGCCAATATGTGCTACAAAAAAATCTTCCCACTCTCATCCAGAACATTGCCTTGACATTACCTTCACAATAAGTAAGACACAATTTGAGGAGAAGAGTTAGAAATGCTGTGAATACATATGTGGAATGGAAAATGCTCAGGAGTTCACAACCTTGGAGGTGGTAGACTACTTTCCATGAGTAAGGGACAGGGTAAACACTCCACAAACGTGGAGCTCTGCTGGCCTAAAGACTTCGTGAGAAACTGCTTCTGAGGTTGGGCACTTGAAATATATGTTGTTGTCAGGAGCTTTAGCTTCCTTTGTAGTGAGACCATCAAACCAGGTCTGCATCTATGTGACCTGGAGGACATGGTTTCTGATTTTCCAATGAACATGAGGCAGAAGTGCTGAATTCTCTCTTTGCAGGTAAACTGTGGCCACTGGGGTCTAAGTGTCTCCCTGTGTGGACTGTGAAGCCATTTGGTCATCCTCCACTTTTCGTGGTGTTTCTTGCTGCTGCACTGGGAGTTTGGAATTTGCTTCAGGAAATACAAGGAGTTCAACTGGGACACAGTGCTGGAGGGAGTTCTGTCACGTGTGGTGGGTCAAGGTCCTAGGAGAATGCACCAGCCAGGCTTCTATCCCACAGAGCTTGCCCCCTTGACCATAGCAACCTGATTCTGAACATTGCCCTGAAACCTCTCCATATAACAAGATGCCTTTACATAGAAGGGTCTGCTCGCTGCACCATGTCAGTCACAAGCCATTTGGAAGCCAATGGCAGATCCACATGGCCCCACCACAGATGTTCTATCACACACCTGCACACCACTGCTCTAGGCCCACTACTCAGCAGGCCCCAACTCACTGGCATCTCTGTTCTACACCATTTTCATGAAACCCAGTCAATCAAGGCACTGTCTGGTACACTCATGATCAGCAACAGGACATCCAAAGGTTCTCCAGTGCCACCTGGTCATGGGAATTTCAAAAATGTCATGGTATTTATCTAGCTAGCCATTTTTAAAGGATGAAGTTGGAGGCACTGTGGGTTTCCATTCCTTCAGGAACCATTAAATGGTGAGGAAGCTCATTTCAACGAAAGCTCTGGAGAACTCTCACAAACAAGGCTTCCCAAGGAGTGGCCAAAAGGTCACAGGAAGCCAGGCCCATTGAGGTCTACAATGTGAGGTCCACGTGTGTTTGGACTCTCCACGATGGCTGCCAGGTCTTTAAGAATAAAATCATGTGATATCCGGGCTGAGATTCCCAGTGCTCTGTGGAAAGCCAGCCTGGGCCTAGATCTCAGTTTCCAAGGGCGACTCTCATGCGTGGCCTCCTAACATCCCGACACAATTCACGGCAATACTTCTCTGAGGTCAGTTCCAGAACTCAGTCTCCAAGGGGAATCACACCAGAGTTCAAGCCCAGGTGGACCCAGTCATCTCTTCCCACTGCCACACCACAATTCAAACCAAAACACTGCCACATGGCCCTCATCTTCTTCCATACAGACACTCATCATGACCTCTGGCTGGAGGTTTCCATGAGGGGCACAGCCCAAGACAGTGTCCACAATAAGCTCCCTTGCCTCTCATTTGCCTAATGTCAGGGTGGCCTGGACACCCTTCCTTTGGACCTGGAGTGATCAAATAGGCCTGCCTTTAATACTGCTCTACTTCTCCAATTGGAGGCCTACTGACTGCCGGGTATAGATTCTTTGTGTGAACTGGAGTCATGAGAAAACCCAAGCACCTATGGGCTAGCCTCTGCATGGCTTTGAAGGACTCATTTGACACAAAGGATCCCTATTCTCACTTGATGGAGGTCAGGAACCTTACAGAGGAAGGCGAGAGACCTCATCCAGGATGACCGCTTTTGTGCCAATTTGGCCTTGGATGCACGCATGGGATCTTTCTTTGGATCCATCAGGTGCTGACAATGTAAGCCACAGCCTCACACAGGGCCAAGAGGCTGATTCAGACACATCCCTTTGCAAAGCAATTAAGCAAAGAGCCACAGGTGATGCCCATTCATTTCCATTTGAAAACTGTTTTCTTCAGGCTTCACAAAGGGGTGCCCTGAGGCAAAGGCCTTCCTGACATTCAGGGCCACAAAAGGATAGGTAAGCCAAAGGCCCAAAGCAGGGTTTCTCTAGGGAGACTTTACTGATCACACTGATATCTGAGTTTTCTGAGATGCTCACCATTTCTTTCAACTATCCAGTACATGGCCATGTCACCGAGCTTGGAGGTGGTACATATCTTGGACACAAAACCATGAGCCTATTCTGGAGAGTGGCCAGAATTCAGGAAGAAAACAGGAACTTAGGAAGATAGTAGGCGTTGCCCATCCATAAGGCAAGCCGCAGTCCATTCATAAATTGGGCAGGATGAATGCTGGGAAGCTTTCTACTAGACAGGACACATCCATTGATGCATTCTCTTTTCTAATGTCTACAACCAGGGACACAGTGGGATACACAAACATAGAAACACTCGCCTTGTCAAAAGCCTTACTAGAAACAGTCCACTCCAACCCAAACAAACCGCCTTTCCTACCTATTCTCAGAACATGAGACAAAACCACAAACTCACACCCACACCCACAAAGGCACCTCCTTCCAAGTTGGTCTGTGACTACCCGGAGTGTCGTCTGACTGGTGGGCCATACTATGTTCCCCCGAAAGGGCCTGTCCTGTCTCACATCTGGCCTCCTTGGCCAACTCTGTGAAGTTGTCAGGAGCCAGCGGTGAGCCACTACCTGCTTTCTCAGGAAAGGCCCCTCTGCAGAGCTTTCCTGGCATTTGGCAATCCTCACCTCAGTGGGTACCAAGAAAGACTGACTCTGTCCTTGGTAAATCCAAACAAGTGAGCCCACTGGGACTGGGACTGGGACTGGCTCTGGGTGCCTGGCTTCCTGGATCCCAAGTTCAGAGAGTTCCATCACCAAGGAAGTGAGGTGAGGTCACTTCCTTCAGGAACTGAATGAGGTCACTGCCTTGGCAACCACTGTGTCCTAACAGTTGCTTCCAAGGCTCCCATGAGATGGAGGCTGCCCCTCCTTCCTGTGACACTTTCACAAGTTAGAATGGAATATCAACCATAGGCACCAAGGAACAGCTCTCCACACAGGCCTGCTTTGGTCCATCTTGTCTACATTAAGAAGAGAGAGGCTCATTCAGACACATCCCTTCATCCTGACCAGGTTGTTTGCCATGGAAGATGACTTCTGCTCTCTCAGGTCCTTCATAGCTGCCTACATCTTCTCCAGGGATCATTTCTGCATGGACCTTTGAGGTTCTCAGCAGGTGGAAGATCCCCCACATTCCTGTATTGTAAGACCCACTCTGTCCCTGCTCTTCTGTAAAGTTAGATTGAGGGAACAGTGTATGGTTAGGGTTAAGAACCTGTTTGATGTGGCTTAGGAATCACTCTGCTGGATGAAGAATGGTATTGGGAACCTGGGATATTTATAATAATATATAGGTGAAATATATGTATGAAAACAGAAATCCAAGTAAGATTTGAAGGCCAGAAGGGCATTGGGCCCTTGATTGGGATACTTAGCTTTGAATGACTTTCTGCACAGATGTCTCAGATAAATCGGTACACAATGGCATAGGACCTTGTACCTTGGATGATTGAATGTAGAAGAGAACATCCAGTCAAAAAGGGATAGTAGGTAGGATTAGGAAGATAGTTGGTAAGTTTTGGAAGAAGAGTGAGTATGCAATTTGGACCAAAAGTTCTTTAGCAATAGGGTGTCGGTTAGAGAGTGAATGTAAACGTCAGCACATGTGAAGAGTCAGTCACAATGATGAACTGGGGAACATATGTAGGAAAGCAGATATCAATAGAGACATTAGGAAATCAGGCAAAGTATAAAGTGAGTGAGTGGATTAGACATTTTCAACAGGGTTGAGGTTGAATATATCATCTTAGGAAGAAACAAATGTGTAGTCACCAATAGCATTGACATTTGAGAGCATTAGGCAACCTGGACAAGGATGTTTTTAGTAATCCATGCTCACTTTCCAATGAGGCGTTGGTGCAATCATAAGTGTGACCTTTGCATTTTGTGTCCAGAATATCACTGTGATAAAATGTATATGTAGATCAGGTGACATGAGTGTTTCTTCCACCATTTCTGGGAGTAATATGTTGAAGACATATAAATTAGCCTTTGGGGGTACAAATAGGTGTACCCTGGGTCTATGAATATAGAGATAATGCATGAATAGACCATACTGTGAATAAATAGTATAACAGGTTCCAATTTAAATAATGGATTGCATTGATATCTGAAAATATATAGGAAATCTAATATTGATACACAACCATTCATTCTAACCAGTTATACATCTAATGGTGATATTGGGGTTATGGTTTACCATGAAGGGGGTGTGAGTTTTGCTTCACAAGGGATTATGGAAATGGAAAAGAATGTGTTTGGAAAGAAGTCTCATGAAAAGACCAGTCAAGAAACGTGGAGGAATACATGTGTTCTGAAGCAGGAAGTGATTGAAAGGGAAATGAATGCCTAGAAATTTGTGAACTTGAGGATGAAATACATATCCTATGATGTGCATCAACTGAAGAAATAGTAATGTACCAGTGTTGAATAAAAATGAACGTCAAAATACACATCATGTCCCATAGGAATCTACTTGCATTCATGTTAAACTGGGTCAGTTACTGTAGAAATATTAGGATTTCAGCACTAGGAAACAAATATGTATTTCAGGTGGATGACTATTTCTGAGAATAATCTTGTGAAAAGTTGATTATAAATCCACATATATGAACATGAATGAATTTAGGGAGTATATAATATGACACATACATTTCATATTTTGAAAAATCTGGAGAGTGTGTGTATGTGTGTGTGTGTGTGTGTGTGTATATGTATATATATATATATATATATATATATATATATATATATATATACACAAAAGAAAAACACACACACAAACACAGACATTAAAGAGTAGAAATATATATGCCAATCGAAATTCATCATGAAATATTTATCATCCACAGATCCAAAAATATTTATTTTACTGAACATGTATTTATGTATCATGTTGTTCATGTGGGAAGCTCACCTGGAGGTTGAATTTTCAGTTCCAACAGCGTTTAGGAGGAGTGATCTCTTCTCACAGTTTGTATCTGCCAAGTCAGCCACCTCACAAGAATGGACGTGGGATAGGAGGTAGGATTCTATATGTGCATGTAAAAATGCATGTTGCTGAATAGGCTACAGAGAAAGGGAGACAGGAATTCACATATTTGTTAACATTCAAAACACATGGAGAACTATTTCTACTAAATTGGACTAGATTTATAACACCTACCCTTTATAATGCCAAAGGCCAGTCCAACTATACACCAGGCCTCCTCTGAACTGCCTGTATTTCTATTCTGTTTGAGTTATTTTTCTCCATCATATTAGTATTCGTAGTCACAATCTAGTAGGGTATGGGTGAGTGTCAGGGATTCAGTATTTCGAACGGAAAATAGGAAAATGAATCCAATGTGTAGGCCAATATGTGCTACAAAAAAATCTTCCCACTCTCATCCAGAACATTGCCTTGACATTACCTTCACAATAAGTAAGACACAATTTGAGGAGAAGAGTTAGAAATGCTGTGAATACATATGTGGAATGGAAAATGCTCAGGAGTTCACAACCTTGGAGGTGGTAGACTACTTTCCATGAGTAAGGGACAGGGTAAACACTCCACAAACGTGGAGCTCTGCTGGCCTAAAGACTTCGTGAGAAACTGCTTCTGAGGTTGGGCACTTGAAATATATGTTGTTGTCAGGAGCTTTAGCTTCCTTTGTAGTGAGACCATCAAACCAGGTCTGCATCTATGTGACCTGGAGGACATGGTTTCTGATTTTCCAATGAACATGAGGCAGAAGTGCTGAATTCTCTCTTTGCAGGTAAACTGTGGCCACTGGGGTCTAAGTGTCTCCCTGTGTGGACTGTGAAGCCATTTGGTCATCCTCCACTTTTCGTGGTGTTTCTTGCTGCTGCACTGGGAGTTTGGAATTTGCTTCAGGAAATACAAGGAGTTCAACTGGGACACAGTGCTGGAGGGAGTTCTGTCACGTGTGGTGGGTCAAGGTCCTAGGAGAATGCACCAGCCAGGCTTCTATCCCACAGAGCTTGCCCCCTTGACCATAGCAACCTGATTCTGAACATTGCCCTGAAACCTCTCCATATAACAAGATGCCTTTACATAGAAGGGTCTGCTCGCTGCACCATGTCAGTCACAAGCCATTTGGAAGCCAATGGCAGATCCACATGGCCCCACCACAGATGTTCTATCACACACCTGCACACCACTGCTCTAGGCCCACTACTCAGCAGGCCCCAACTCACTGGCATCTCTGTTCTACACCATTTTCATGAAACCCAGTCAATCAAGGCACTGTCTGGTACACTCATGATCAGCAACAGGACATCCAAAGGTTCTCCAGTGCCACCTGGTCATGGGAATTTCAAAAATGTCATGGTATTTATCTAGCTAGCCATTTTTAAAGGATGAAGTTGGAGGCACTGTGGGTTTCCATTCCTTCAGGAACCATTAAATGGTGAGGAAGCTCATTTCAACGAAAGCTCTGGAGAACTCTCACAAACAAGGCTTCCCAAGGAGTGGCCAAAAGGTCACAGGAAGCCAGGCCCATTGAGGTCTACAATGTGAGGTCCACGTGTGTTTGGACTCTCCACGATGGCTGCCAGGTCTTTAAGAATAAAATCATGTGATATCCGGGCTGAGATTCCCAGTGCTCTGTGGAAAGCCAGCCTGGGCCTAGATCTCAGTTTCCAAGGGCGACTCTCATGCGTGGCCTCCTAACATCCCGACACAATTCACGGCAATACTTCTCTGAGGTCAGTTCCAGAACTCAGTCTCCAAGGGGAATCACACCAGAGTTCAAGCCCAGGTGGACCCAGTCATCTCTTCCCACTGCCACACCACAATTCAAACCAAAACACTGCCACATGGCCCTCATCTTCTTCCATACAGACACTCATCATGACCTCTGGCTGGAGGTTTCCATGAGGGGCACAGCCCAAGACAGTGTCCACAATAAGCTCCCTTGCCTCTCATTTGCCTAATGTCAGGGTGGCCTGGACACCCTTCCTTTGGACCTGGAGTGATCAAATAGGCCTGCCTTTAATACTGCTCTACTTCTCCAATTGGAGGCCTACTGACTGCCGGGTATAGATTCTTTGTGTGAACTGGAGTCATGAGAAAACCCAAGCACCTATGGGCTAGCCTCTGCATGGCTTTGAAGGACTCATTTGACACAAAGGATCCCTATTCTCACTTGATGGAGGTCAGGAACCTTACAGAGGAAGGCGAGAGACCTCATCCAGGATGACCGCTTTTGTGCCAATTTGGCCTTGGATGCACGCATGGGATCTTTCTTTGGATCCATCAGGTGCTGACAATGTAAGCCACAGCCTCACACAGGGCCAAGAGGCTGATTCAGACACATCCCTTTGCAAAGCAATTAAGCAAAGAGCCACAGGTGATGCCCATTCATTTCCATTTGAAAACTGTTTTCTTCAGGCTTCACAAAGGGGTGCCCTGAGGCAAAGGCCTTCCTGACATTCAGGGCCACAAAAGGATAGGTAAGCCAAAGGCCCAAAGCAGGGTTTCTCTAGGGAGACTTTACTGATCACACTGATATCTGAGTTTTCTGAGATGCTCACCATTTCTTTCAACTATCCAGTACATGGCCATGTCACCGAGCTTGGAGGTGGTACATATCTTGGACACAAAACCATGAGCCTATTCTGGAGAGTGGCCAGAATTCAGGAAGAAAACAGGAACTTAGGAAGATAGTAGGCATTGCCCATCCATAAGGCAAGCCGCAGTCCATTCATAAATTGGGCAGGATGAATGCTGGGAAGCTTTCTACTAGACAGGACACATCCATTGATGCATTCTCTTTTCTAATGTCTACAACCAGGGACACAGTGGGATACACAAACATAGAAACACTCGCCTTGTCAAAAGCCTTACTAGAAACAGTCCACTCCAACCCAAACAAACCGCCTTTCCTACCTATTCTCAGAACATGAGACAAAACCACAAACTCACACCCACACCCACAAAGGCACCTCCTTCCAAGTTGGTCTGTGACTACCCGGAGTGTCGTCTGACTGGTGGGCCATACTATGTTCCCCCGAAAGGGCCTGTCCTGTCTCACATCTGGCCTCCTTGGCCAACTCTGTGAAGTTGTCAGGAGCCAGCGGTGAGCCACTACCTGCTTTCTCAGGAAAGGCCCCTCTGCAGAGCTTTCCTGGCATTTGGCAATCCTCACCTCAGTGGGTACCAAGAAAGACTGACTCTGTCCTTGGTAAATCCAAACAAGTGAGCCCACTGGGACTGGGACTGGGACTGGCTCTGGGTGCCTGGCTTCCTGGATCCCAAGTTCAGAGAGTTCCATCACCAAGGAAGTGAGGTGAGGTCACTTCCTTCAGGAACTGAATGAGGTCACTGCCTTGGCAACCACTGTGTCCTAACAGTTGCTTCCAAGGCTCCCATGAGATGGAGGCTGCCCCTCCTTCCTGTGACACTTTCACAAGTTAGAATGGAATATCAACCATAGGCACCAAGGAACAGCTCTCCACACAGGCCTGCTTTGGTCCATCTTGTCTACATTAAGAAGAGAGAGGCTCATTCAGACACATCCCTTCATCCTGACCAGGTTGTTTGCCATGGAAGATGACTTCTGCTCTCTCAGGTCCTTCATAGCTGCCTACATCTTCTCCAGGGATCATTTCTGCATGGACCTTTGAGGTTCTCAGCAGGTGGAAGATCCCCCACATTCCTGTATTGTAAGACCCACTCTGTCCCTGCTCTTCTGTAAAGTTAGATTGAGGGAACAGTGTATGGTTAGGGTTAAGAACCTGTTTGATGTGGCTTAGGAATCACTCTGCTGGATGAAGAATGGTATTGGGAACCTGGGATATTTATAATAATATATAGGTGAAATATATGTATGAAAACAGAAATCCAAGTAAGATTTGAAGGCCAGAAGGGCATTGGGCCCTTGATTGGGATACTTAGCTTTGAATGACTTTCTGCACAGATGTCTCAGATAAATCGGTACACAATGGCATAGGACCTTGTACCTTGGATGATTGAATGTAGAAGAGAACATCCAGTCAAAAAGGGATAGTAGGTAGGATTAGGAAGATAGTTGGTAAGTTTTGGAAGAAGAGTGAGTATGCAATTTGGACCAAAAGTTCTTTAGCAATAGGGTGTCGGTTAGAGAGTGAATGTAAACGTCAGCACATGTGAAGAGTCAGTCACAATGATGAACTGGGGAACATATGTAGGAAAGCAGATATCAATAGAGACATTAGGAAATCAGGCAAAGTATAAAGTGAGTGAGTGGATTAGACATTTTCAACAGGGTTGAGGTTGAATATATCATCTTAGGAAGAAACAAATGTGTAGTCACCAATAGCATTGACATTTGAGAGCATTAGGCAACCTGGACAAGGATGTTTTTAGTAATCCATGCTCACTTTCCAATGAGGCGTTGGTGCAATCATAAGTGTGACCTTTGCATTTTGTGTCCAGAATATCACTGTGATAAAATGTATATGTAGATCAGGTGACATGAGTGTTTCTTCCACCATTTCTGGGAGTAATATGTTGAAGACATATAAATTAGCCTTTGGGGGTACAAATAGGTGTACCCTGGGTCTATGAATATAGAGATAATGCATGAATAGACCATACTGTGAATAAATAGTATAACAGGTTCCAATTTAAATAATGGATTGCATTGATATCTGAAAATATATAGGAAATCTAATATTGATACACAACCATTCATTCTAACCAGTTATACATCTAATGGTGATATTGGGGTTATGGTTTACCATGAAGGGGGTGTGAGTTTTGCTTCACAAGGGATTATGGAAATGGAAAAGAATGTGTTTGGAAAGAAGTCTCATGAAAAGACCAGTCAAGAAACGTGGAGGAATACATGTGTTCTGAAGCAGGAAGTGATTGAAAGGGAAATGAATGCCTAGAAATTTGTGAACTTGAGGATGAAATACATATCCTATGATGTGCATCAACTGAAGAAATAGTAATGTACCAGTGTTGAATAAAAATGAACGTCAAAATACACATCATGTCCCATAGGAATCTACTTGCATTCATGTTAAACTGGGTCAGTTACTGTAGAAATATTAGGATTTCAGCACTAGGAAACAAATATGTATTTCAGGTGGATGACTATTTCTGAGAATAATCTTGTGAAAAGTTGATTATAAATCCACATATATGAACATGAATGAATTTAGGGAGTATATAATATGACACATACATTTCATATTTTGAAAAATCTGGAGAGTGTGTGTATGTGTGTGTGTGTGTGTGTGTGTATATGTATATATATATATATATATATATATATATATATATATATATACACAAAAGAAAAACACACACACAAACACAGACATTAAAGAGTAGAAATATATATGCCAATCGAAATTCATCATGAAATATTTATCATCCACAGATCCAAAAATATTTATTTTACTGAACATGTATTTATGTATCATGTTGTTCATGTGGGAAGCTCACCTGGAGGTTGAATTTTCAGTTCCAACAGCGTTTAGGAGGAGTGATCTCTTCTCACAGTTTGTATCTGCCAAGTCAGCCACCTCACAAGAATGGACGTGGGATAGGAGGTAGGATTCTATATGTGCATGTAAAAATGCATGTTGCTGAATAGGCTACAGAGAAAGGGAGACAGGAATTCACATATTTGTTAACATTCAAAACACATGGAGAACTATTTCTACTAAATTGGACTAGATTTATAACACCTACCCTTTATAATGCCAAAGGCCAGTCCAACTATACACCAGGCCTCCTCTGAACTGCCTGTATTTCTATTCTGTTTGAGTTATTTTTCTCCATCATATTAGTATTCGTAGTCACAATCTAGTAGGGTATGGGTGAGTGTCAGGGATTCAGTATTTCGAACGGAAAATAGGAAAATGAATCCAATGTGTAGGCCAATATGTGCTACAAAAAAATCTTCCCACTCTCATCCAGAACATTGCCTTGACATTACCTTCACAATAAGTAAGACACAATTTGAGGAGAAGAGTTAGAAATGCTGTGAATACATATGTGGAATGGAAAATGCTCAGGAGTTCACAACCTTGGAGGTGGTAGACTACTTTCCATGAGTAAGGGACAGGGTAAACACTCCACAAACGTGGAGCTCTGCTGGCCTAAAGACTTCGTGAGAAACTGCTTCTGAGGTTGGGCACTTGAAATATATGTTGTTGTCAGGAGCTTTAGCTTCCTTTGTAGTGAGACCATCAAACCAGGTCTGCATCTATGTGACCTGGAGGACATGGTTTCTGATTTTCCAATGAACATGAGGCAGAAGTGCTGAATTCTCTCTTTGCAGGTAAACTGTGGCCACTGGGGTCTAAGTGTCTCCCTGTGTGGACTGTGAAGCCATTTGGTCATCCTCCACTTTTCGTGGTGTTTCTTGCTGCTGCACTGGGAGTTTGGAATTTGCTTCAGGAAATACAAGGAGTTCAACTGGGACACAGTGCTGGAGGGAGTTCTGTCACGTGTGGTGGGTCAAGGTCCTAGGAGAATGCACCAGCCAGGCTTCTATCCCACAGAGCTTGCCCCCTTGACCATAGCAACCTGATTCTGAACATTGCCCTGAAACCTCTCCATATAACAAGATGCCTTTACATAGAAGGGTCTGCTCGCTGCACCATGTCAGTCACAAGCCATTTGGAAGCCAATGGCAGATCCACATGGCCCCACCACAGATGTTCTATCACACACCTGCACACCACTGCTCTAGGCCCACTACTCAGCAGGCCCCAACTCACTGGCATCTCTGTTCTACACCATTTTCATGAAACCCAGTCAATCAAGGCACTGTCTGGTACACTCATGATCAGCAACAGGACATCCAAAGGTTCTCCAGTGCCACCTGGTCATGGGAATTTCAAAAATGTCATGGTATTTATCTAGCTAGCCATTTTTAAAGGATGAAGTTGGAGGCACTGTGGGTTTCCATTCCTTCAGGAACCATTAAATGGTGAGGAAGCTCATTTCAACGAAAGCTCTGGAGAACTCTCACAAACAAGGCTTCCCAAGGAGTGGCCAAAAGGTCACAGGAAGCCAGGCCCATTGAGGTCTACAATGTGAGGTCCACGTGTGTTTGGACTCTCCACGATGGCTGCCAGGTCTTTAAGAATAAAATCATGTGATATCCGGGCTGAGATTCCCAGTGCTCTGTGGAAAGCCAGCCTGGGCCTAGATCTCAGTTTCCAAGGGCGACTCTCATGCGTGGCCTCCTAACATCCCGACACAATTCACGGCAATACTTCTCTGAGGTCAGTTCCAGAACTCAGTCTCCAAGGGGAATCACACCAGAGTTCAAGCCCAGGTGGACCCAGTCATCTCTTCCCACTGCCACACCACAATTCAAACCAAAACACTGCCACATGGCCCTCATCTTCTTCCATACAGACACTCATCATGACCTCTGGCTGGAGGTTTCCATGAGGGGCACAGCCCAAGACAGTGTCCACAATAAGCTCCCTTGCCTCTCATTTGCCTAATGTCAGGGTGGCCTGGACACCCTTCCTTTGGACCTGGAGTGATCAAATAGGCCTGCCTTTAATACTGCTCTACTTCTCCAATTGGAGGCCTACTGACTGCCGGGTATAGATTCTTTGTGTGAACTGGAGTCATGAGAAAACCCAAGCACCTATGGGCTAGCCTCTGCATGGCTTTGAAGGACTCATTTGACACAAAGGATCCCTATTCTCACTTGATGGAGGTCAGGAACCTTACAGAGGAAGGCGAGAGACCTCATCCAGGATGACCGCTTTTGTGCCAATTTGGCCTTGGATGCACGCATGGGATCTTTCTTTGGATCCATCAGGTGCTGACAATGTAAGCCACAGCCTCACACAGGGCCAAGAGGCTGATTCAGACACATCCCTTTGCAAAGCAATTAAGCAAAGAGCCACAGGTGATGCCCATTCATTTCCATTTGAAAACTGTTTTCTTCAGGCTTCACAAAGGGGTGCCCTGAGGCAAAGGCCTTCCTGACATTCAGGGCCACAAAAGGATAGGTAAGCCAAAGGCCCAAAGCAGGGTTTCTCTAGGGAGACTTTACTGATCACACTGATATCTGAGTTTTCTGAGATGCTCACCATTTCTTTCAACTATCCAGTACATGGCCATGTCACCGAGCTTGGAGGTGGTACATATCTTGGACACAAAACCATGAGCCTATTCTGGAGAGTGGCCAGAATTCAGGAAGAAAACAGGAACTTAGGAAGATAGTAGGCGTTGCCCATCCATAAGGCAAGCCGCAGTCCATTCATAAATTGGGCAGGATGAATGCTGGGAAGCTTTCTACTAGACAGGACACATCCATTGATGCATTCTCTTTTCTAATGTCTACAACCAGGGACACAGTGGGATACACAAACATAGAAACACTCGCCTTGTCAAAAGCCTTACTAGAAACAGTCCACTCCAACCCAAACAAACCGCCTTTCCTACCTATTCTCAGAACATGAGACAAAACCACAAACTCACACCCACACCCACAAAGGCACCTCCTTCCAAGTTGGTCTGTGACTACCCGGAGTGTCGTCTGACTGGTGGGCCATACTATGTTCCCCCGAAAGGGCCTGTCCTGTCTCACATCTGGCCTCCTTGGCCAACTCTGTGAAGTTGTCAGGAGCCAGCGGTGAGCCACTACCTGCTTTCTCAGGAAAGGCCCCTCTGCAGAGCTTTCCTGGCATTTGGCAATCCTCACCTCAGTGGGTACCAAGAAAGACTGACTCTGTCCTTGGTAAATCCAAACAAGTGAGCCCACTGGGACTGGGACTGGGACTGGCTCTGGGTGCCTGGCTTCCTGGATCCCAAGTTCAGAGAGTTCCATCACCAAGGAAGTGAGGTGAGGTCACTTCCTTCAGGAACTGAATGAGGTCACTGCCTTGGCAACCACTGTGTCCTAACAGTTGCTTCCAAGGCTCCCATGAGATGGAGGCTGCCCCTCCTTCCTGTGACACTTTCACAAGTTAGAATGGAATATCAACCATAGGCACCAAGGAACAGCTCTCCACACAGGCCTGCTTTGGTCCATCTTGTCTACATTAAGAAGAGAGAGGCTCATTCAGACACATCCCTTCATCCTGACCAGGTTGTTTGCCATGGAAGATGACTTCTGCTCTCTCAGGTCCTTCATAGCTGCCTACATCTTCTCCAGGGATCATTTCTGCATGGACCTTTGAGGTTCTCAGCAGGTGGAAGATCCCCCACATTCCTGTATTGTAAGACCCACTCTGTCCCTGCTCTTCTGTAAAGTTAGATTGAGGGAACAGTGTATGGTTAGGGTTAAGAACCTGTTTGATGTGGCTTAGGAATCACTCTGCTGGATGAAGAATGGTATTGGGAACCTGGGATATTTATAATAATATATAGGTGAAATATATGTATGAAAACAGAAATCCAAGTAAGATTTGAAGGCCAGAAGGGCATTGGGCCCTTGATTGGGATACTTAGCTTTGAATGACTTTCTGCACAGATGTCTCAGATAAATCGGTACACAATGGCATAGGACCTTGTACCTTGGATGATTGAATGTAGAAGAGAACATCCAGTCAAAAAGGGATAGTAGGTAGGATTAGGAAGATAGTTGGTAAGTTTTGGAAGAAGAGTGAGTATGCAATTTGGACCAAAAGTTCTTTAGCAATAGGGTGTCGGTTAGAGAGTGAATGTAAACGTCAGCACATGTGAAGAGTCAGTCACAATGATGAACTGGGGAACATATGTAGGAAAGCAGATATCAATAGAGACATTAGGAAATCAGGCAAAGTATAAAGTGAGTGAGTGGATTAGACATTTTCAACAGGGTTGAGGTTGAATATATCATCTTAGGAAGAAACAAATGTGTAGTCACCAATAGCATTGACATTTGAGAGCATTAGGCAACCTGGACAAGGATGTTTTTAGTAATCCATGCTCACTTTCCAATGAGGCGTTGGTGCAATCATAAGTGTGACCTTTGCATTTTGTGTCCAGAATATCACTGTGATAAAATGTATATGTAGATCAGGTGACATGAGTGTTTCTTCCACCATTTCTGGGAGTAATATGTTGAAGACATATAAATTAGCCTTTGGGGGTACAAATAGGTGTACCCTGGGTCTATGAATATAGAGATAATGCATGAATAGACCATACTGTGAATAAATAGTATAACAGGTTCCAATTTAAATAATGGATTGCATTGATATCTGAAAATATATAGGAAATCTAATATTGATACACAACCATTCATTCTAACCAGTTATACATCTAATGGTGATATTGGGGTTATGGTTTACCATGAAGGGGGTGTGAGTTTTGCTTCACAAGGGATTATGGAAATGGAAAAGAATGTGTTTGGAAAGAAGTCTCATGAAAAGACCAGTCAAGAAACGTGGAGGAATACATGTGTTCTGAAGCAGGAAGTGATTGAAAGGGAAATGAATGCCTAGAAATTTGTGAACTTGAGGATGAAATACATATCCTATGATGTGCATCAACTGAAGAAATAGTAATGTACCAGTGTTGAATAAAAATGAACGTCAAAATACACATCATGTCCCATAGGAATCTACTTGCATTCATGTTAAACTGGGTCAGTTACTGTAGAAATATTAGGATTTCAGCACTAGGAAACAAATATGTATTTCAGGTGGATGACTATTTCTGAGAATAATCTTGTGAAAAGTTGATTATAAATCCACATATATGAACATGAATGAATTTAGGGAGTATATAATATGACACATACATTTCATATTTTGAAAAATCTGGAGAGTGTGTGTATGTGTGTGTGTGTGTGTGTATATGTATGTATATATATATATATATATATATATATATATATATATATATATATATATATATATACACACAAAAGAAAAACACACACACAAACACAGACATTAAAGAGTAGAAATACATATGCCAATCGAAATTCATCATGAAATATTTATCATCCACAGATCCAAAAATATTTATTTTACTGAACATGTATTTATGTATCATGTTGTTCATGTGGGAAGCTCACCTGGAGGTTGAATTTTCAGTTCCAACAGCGTTTAGGAGGAGTGATCTCTTCTCACAGTTTGTATCTGCCAAGTCAGCCACCTCACAAGAATGGACGTGGGATAGGAGGTAGGATTCTATATGTGCATGTAAAAATGCATGTTGCTGAATAGGCTACAGAGAAAGGGAGACAGGAATTCACATATTTGTTAACATTCAAAACACATGGAGAACTATTTCTACTAAATTGGACTAGATTTATAACACCTACCCTTTATAATGCCAAAGGCCAGTCCAACTATACACCAGGCCTCCTCTGAACTGCCTGTATTTCTATTCTGTTTGAGTTATTTTTCTCCATCATATTAGTATTCGTAGTCACAATCTAGTAGGGTATGGGTGAGTGTCAGGGATTCAGTATTTCGAACGGAAAATAGGAAAATGAATCCAATGTGTAGGCCAATATGTGCTACAAAAAAATCTTCCCACTCTCATCCAGAACATTGCCTTGACATTACCTTCACAATAAGTAAGACACAATTTGAGGAGAAGAGTTAGAAATGCTGTGAATACATATGTGGAATGGAAAATGCTCAGGAGTTCACAACCTTGGAGGTGGTAGACTACTTTCCATGAGTAAGGGACAGGGTAAACACTCCACAAACGTGGAGCTCTGCTGGCCTAAAGACTTCGTGAGAAACTGCTTCTGAGGTTGGGCACTTGAAATATATGTTGTTGTCAGGAGCTTTAGCTTCCTTTGTAGTGAGACCATCAAACCAGGTCTGCATCTATGTGACCTGGAGGACATGGTTTCTGATTTTCCAATGAACATGAGGCAGAAGTGCTGAATTCTCTCTTTGCAGGTAAACTGTGGCCACTGGGGTCTAAGTGTCTCCCTGTGTGGACTGTGAAGCCATTTGGTCATCCTCCACTTTTCGTGGTGTTTCTTGCTGCTGCACTGGGAGTTTGGAATTTGCTTCAGGAAATACAAGGAGTTCAACTGGGACACAGTGCTGGAGGGAGTTCTGTCACGTGTGGTGGGTCAAGGTCCTAGGAGAATGCACCAGCCAGGCTTCTATCCCACAGAGCTTGCCCCCTTGACCATAGCAACCTGATTCTGAACATTGCCCTGAAACCTCTCCATATAACAAGATGCCTTTACATAGAAGGGTCTGCTCGCTGCACCATGTCAGTCACAAGCCATTTGGAAGCCAATGGCAGATCCACATGGCCCCACCACAGATGTTCTATCACACACCTGCACACCACTGCTCTAGGCCCACTACTCAGCAGGCCCCAACTCACTGGCATCTCTGTTCTACACCATTTTCATGAAACCCAGTCAATCAAGGCACTGTCTGGTACACTCATGATCAGCAACAGGACATCCAAAGGTTCTCCAGTGCCACCTGGTCATGGGAATTTCAAAAATGTCATGGTATTTATCTAGCTAGCCATTTTTAAAGGATGAAGTTGGAGGCACTGTGGGTTTCCATTCCTTCAGGAACCATTAAATGGTGAGGAAGCTCATTTCAACGAAAGCTCTGGAGAACTCTCACAAACAAGGCTTCCCAAGGAGTGGCCAAAAGGTCACAGGAAGCCAGGCCCATTGAGGTCTACAATGTGAGGTCCACGTGTGTTTGGACTCTCCACGATGGCTGCCAGGTCTTTAAGAATAAAATCATGTGATATCCGGGCTGAGATTCCCAGTGCTCTGTGGAAAGCCAGCCTGGGCCTAGATCTCAGTTTCCAAGGGCGACTCTCATGCGTGGCCTCCTAACATCCCGACACAATTCACGGCAATACTTCTCTGAGGTCAGTTCCAGAACTCAGTCTCCAAGGGGAATCACACCAGAGTTCAAGCCCAGGTGGACCCAGTCATCTCTTCCCACTGCCACACCACAATTCAAACCAAAACACTGCCACATGGCCCTCATCTTCTTCCATACAGACACTCATCATGACCTCTGGCTGGAGGTTTCCATGAGGGGCACAGCCCAAGACAGTGTCCACAATAAGCTCCCTTGCCTCTCATTTGCCTAATGTCAGGGTGGCCTGGACACCCTTCCTTTGGACCTGGAGTGATCAAATAGGCCTGCCTTTAATACTGCTCTACTTCTCCAATTGGAGGCCTACTGACTGCCGGGTATAGATTCTTTGTGTGAACTGGAGTCATGAGAAAACCCAAGCACCTATGGGCTAGCCTCTGCATGGCTTTGAAGGACTCATTTGACACAAAGGATCCCTATTCTCACTTGATGGAGGTCAGGAACCTTACAGAGGAAGGCGAGAGACCTCATCCAGGATGACCGCTTTTGTGCCAATTTGGCCTTGGATGCACGCATGGGATCTTTCTTTGGATCCATCAGGTGCTGACAATGTAAGCCACAGCCTCACACAGGGCCAAGAGGCTGATTCAGACACATCCCTTTGCAAAGCAATTAAGCAAAGAGCCACAGGTGATGCCCATTCATTTCCATTTGAAAACTGTTTTCTTCAGGCTTCACAAAGGGGTGCCCTGAGGCAAAGGCCTTCCTGACATTCAGGGCCACAAAAGGATAGGTAAGCCAAAGGCCCAAAGCAGGGTTTCTCTAGGGAGACTTTACTGATCACACTGATATCTGAGTTTTCTGAGATGCTCACCATTTCTTTCAACTATCCAGTACATGGCCATGTCACCGAGCTTGGAGGTGGTACATATCTTGGACACAAAACCATGAGCCTATTCTGGAGAGTGGCCAGAATTCAGGAAGAAAACAGGAACTTAGGAAGATAGTAGGCGTTGCCCATCCATAAGGCAAGCCGCAGTCCATTCATAAATTGGGCAGGATGAATGCTGGGAAGCTTTCTACTAGACAGGACACATCCATTGATGCATTCTCTTTTCTAATGTCTACAACCAGGGACACAGTGGGATACACAAACATAGAAACACTCGCCTTGTCAAAAGCCTTACTAGAAACAGTCCACTCCAACCCAAACAAACCGCCTTTCCTACCTATTCTCAGAACATGAGACAAAACCACAAACTCACACCCACACCCACAAAGGCACCTCCTTCCAAGTTGGTCTGTGACTACCCGGAGTGTCGTCTGACTGGTGGGCCATACTATGTTCCCCCGAAAGGGCCTGTCCTGTCTCACATCTGGCCTCCTTGGCCAACTCTGTGAAGTTGTCAGGAGCCAGCGGTGAGCCACTACCTGCTTTCTCAGGAAAGGCCCCTCTGCAGAGCTTTCCTGGCATTTGGCAATCCTCACCTCAGTGGGTACCAAGAAAGACTGACTCTGTCCTTGGTAAATCCAAACAAGTGAGCCCACTGGGACTGGGACTGGGACTGGCTCTGGGTGCCTGGCTTCCTGGATCCCAAGTTCAGAGAGTTCCATCACCAAGGAAGTGAGGTGAGGTCACTTCCTTCAGGAACTGAATGAGGTCACTGCCTTGGCAACCACTGTGTCCTAACAGTTGCTTCCAAGGCTCCCATGAGATGGAGGCTGCCCCTCCTTCCTGTGACACTTTCACAAGTTAGAATGGAATATCAACCATAGGCACCAAGGAACAGCTCTCCACACAGGCCTGCTTTGGTCCATCTTGTCTACATTAAGAAGAGAGAGGCTCATTCAGACACATCCCTTCATCCTGACCAGGTTGTTTGCCATGGAAGATGACTTCTGCTCTCTCAGGTCCTTCATAGCTGCCTACATCTTCTCCAGGGATCATTTCTGCATGGACCTTTGAGGTTCTCAGCAGGTGGAAGATCCCCCACATTCCTGTATTGTAAGACCCACTCTGTCCCTGCTCTTCTGTAAAGTTAGATTGAGGGAACAGTGTATGGTTAGGGTTAAGAACCTGTTTGATGTGGCTTAGGAATCACTCTGCTGGATGAAGAATGGTATTGGGAACCTGGGATATTTATAATAATATATAGGTGAAATATATGTATGAAAACAGAAATCCAAGTAAGATTTGAAGGCCAGAAGGGCATTGGGCCCTTGATTGGGATACTTAGCTTTGAATGACTTTCTGCACAGATGTCTCAGATAAATCGGTACACAATGGCATAGGACCTTGTACCTTGGATGATTGAATGTAGAAGAGAACATCCAGTCAAAAAGGGATAGTAGGTAGGATTAGGAAGATAGTTGGTAAGTTTTGGAAGAAGAGTGAGTATGCAATTTGGACCAAAAGTTCTTTAGCAATAGGGTGTCGGTTAGAGAGTGAATGTAAACGTCAGCACATGTGAAGAGTCAGTCACAATGATGAACTGGGGAACATATGTAGGAAAGCAGATATCAATAGAGACATTAGGAAATCAGGCAAAGTATAAAGTGAGTGAGTGGATTAGACATTTTCAACAGGGTTGAGGTTGAATATATCATCTTAGGAAGAAACAAATGTGTAGTCACCAATAGCATTGACATTTGAGAGCATTAGGCAACCTGGACAAGGATGTTTTTAGTAATCCATGCTCACTTTCCAATGAGGCGTTGGTGCAATCATAAGTGTGACCTTTGCATTTTGTGTCCAGAATATCACTGTGATAAAATGTATATGTAGATCAGGTGACATGAGTGTTTCTTCCACCATTTCTGGGAGTAATATGTTGAAGACATATAAATTAGCCTTTGGGGGTACAAATAGGTGTACCCTGGGTCTATGAATATAGAGATAATGCATGAATAGACCATACTGTGAATAAATAGTATAACAGGTTCCAATTTAAATAATGGATTGCATTGATATCTGAAAATATATAGGAAATCTAATATTGATACACAACCATTCATTCTAACCAGTTATACATCTAATGGTGATATTGGGGTTATGGTTTACCATGAAGGGGGTGTGAGTTTTGCTTCACAAGGGATTATGGAAATGGAAAAGAATGTGTTTGGAAAGAAGTCTCATGAAAAGACCAGTCAAGAAACGTGGAGGAATACATGTGTTCTGAAGCAGGAAGTGATTGAAAGGGAAATGAATGCCTAGAAATTTGTGAACTTGAGGATGAAATACATATCCTATGATGTGCATCAACTGAAGAAATAGTAATGTACCAGTGTTGAATAAAAATGAACGTCAAAATACACATCATGTCCCATAGGAATCTACTTGCATTCATGTTAAACTGGGTCAGTTACTGTAGAAATATTAGGATTTCAGCACTAGGAAACAAATATGTATTTCAGGTGGATGACTATTTCTGAGAATAATCTTGTGAAAAGTTGATTATAAATCCACATATATGAACATGAATGAATTTAGGGAGTATATAATATGACACATACATTTCATATTTTGAAAAATCTGGAGAGTGTGTGTATGTGTGTGTGTGTGTGTGTATATGTATATATATATATATATATATATATATATATATATATATATATATATATACACACAAAAGAAAAACACACACACAAACACAGACATTAAAGAGTAGAAATATATATGCCAATCGAAATTCATCATGAAATATTTATCATCCACAGATCCAAAAATATTTATTTTACTGAACATGTATTTATGTATCATGTTGTTCATGTGGGAAGCTCACCTGGAGGTTGAATTTTCAGTTCCAACAGCGTTTAGGAGGAGTGATCTCTTCTCACAGTTTGTATCTGCCAAGTCAGCCACCTCACAAGAATGGACGTGGGATAGGAGGTAGGATTCTATATGTGCATGTAAAAATGCATGTTGCTGAATAGGCTACAGAGAAAGGGAGACAGGAATTCACATATTTGTTAACATTCAAAACACATGGAGAACTATTTCTACTAAATTGGACTAGATTTATAACACCTACCCTTTATAATGCCAAAGGCCAGTCCAACTATACACCAGGCCTCCTCTGAACTGCCTGTATTTCTATTCTGTTTGAGTTATTTTTCTCCATCATATTAGTATTCGTAGTCACAATCTAGTAGGGTATGGGTGAGTGTCAGGGATTCAGTATTTCGAACGGAAAATAGGAAAATGAATCCAATGTGTAGGCCAATATGTGCTACAAAAAAATCTTCCCACTCTCATCCAGAACATTGCCTTGACATTACCTTCACAATAAGTAAGACACAATTTGAGGAGAAGAGTTAGAAATGCTGTGAATACATATGTGGAATGGAAAATGCTCAGGAGTTCACAACCTTGGAGGTGGTAGACTACTTTCCATGAGTAAGGGACAGGGTAAACACTCCACAAACGTGGAGCTCTGCTGGCCTAAAGACTTCGTGAGAAACTGCTTCTGAGGTTGGGCACTTGAAATATATGTTGTTGTCAGGAGCTTTAGCTTCCTTTGTAGTGAGACCATCAAACCAGGTCTGCATCTATGTGACCTGGAGGACATGGTTTCTGATTTTCCAATGAACATGAGGCAGAAGTGCTGAATTCTCTCTTTGCAGGTAAACTGTGGCCACTGGGGTCTAAGTGTCTCCCTGTGTGGACTGTGAAGCCATTTGGTCATCCTCCACTTTTCGTGGTGTTTCTTGCTGCTGCACTGGGAGTTTGGAATTTGCTTCAGGAAATACAAGGAGTTCAACTGGGACACAGTGCTGGAGGGAGTTCTGTCACGTGTGGTGGGTCAAGGTCCTAGGAGAATGCACCAGCCAGGCTTCTATCCCACAGAGCTTGCCCCCTTGACCATAGCAACCTGATTCTGAACATTGCCCTGAAACCTCTCCATATAACAAGATGCCTTTACATAGAAGGGTCTGCTCGCTGCACCATGTCAGTCACAAGCCATTTGGAAGCCAATGGCAGATCCACATGGCCCCACCACAGATGTTCTATCACACACCTGCACACCACTGCTCTAGGCCCACTACTCAGCAGGCCCCAACTCACTGGCATCTCTGTTCTACACCATTTTCATGAAACCCAGTCAATCAAGGCACTGTCTGGTACACTCATGATCAGCAACAGGACATCCAAAGGTTCTCCAGTGCCACCTGGTCATGGGAATTTCAAAAATGTCATGGTATTTATCTAGCTAGCCATTTTTAAAGGATGAAGTTGGAGGCACTGTGGGTTTCCATTCCTTCAGGAACCATTAAATGGTGAGGAAGCTCATTTCAACGAAAGCTCTGGAGAACTCTCACAAACAAGGCTTCCCAAGGAGTGGCCAAAAGGTCACAGGAAGCCAGGCCCATTGAGGTCTACAATGTGAGGTCCACGTGTGTTTGGACTCTCCACGATGGCTGCCAGGTCTTTAAGAATAAAATCATGTGATATCCGGGCTGAGATTCCCAGTGCTCTGTGGAAAGCCAGCCTGGGCCTAGATCTCAGTTTCCAAGGGCGACTCTCATGCGTGGCCTCCTAACATCCCGACACAATTCACGGCAATACTTCTCTGAGGTCAGTTCCAGAACTCAGTCTCCAAGGGGAATCACACCAGAGTTCAAGCCCAGGTGGACCCAGTCATCTCTTCCCACTGCCACACCACAATTCAAACCAAAACACTGCCACATGGCCCTCATCTTCTTCCATACAGACACTCATCATGACCTCTGGCTGGAGGTTTCCATGAGGGGCACAGCCCAAGACAGTGTCCACAATAAGCTCCCTTGCCTCTCATTTGCCTAATGTCAGGGTGGCCTGGACACCCTTCCTTTGGACCTGGAGTGATCAAATAGGCCTGCCTTTAATACTGCTCTACTTCTCCAATTGGAGGCCTACTGACTGCCGGGTATAGATTCTTTGTGTGAACTGGAGTCATGAGAAAACCCAAGCACCTATGGGCTAGCCTCTGCATGGCTTTGAAGGACTCATTTGACACAAAGGATCCCTATTCTCACTTGATGGAGGTCAGGAACCTTACAGAGGAAGGCGAGAGACCTCATCCAGGATGACCGCTTTTGTGCCAATTTGGCCTTGGATGCACGCATGGGATCTTTCTTTGGATCCATCAGGTGCTGACAATGTAAGCCACAGCCTCACACAGGGCCAAGAGGCTGATTCAGACACATCCCTTTGCAAAGCAATTAAGCAAAGAGCCACAGGTGATGCCCATTCATTTCCATTTGAAAACTGTTTTCTTCAGGCTTCACAAAGGGGTGCCCTGAGGCAAAGGCCTTCCTGACATTCAGGGCCACAAAAGGATAGGTAAGCCAAAGGCCCAAAGCAGGGTTTCTCTAGGGAGACTTTACTGATCACACTGATATCTGAGTTTTCTGAGATGCTCACCATTTCTTTCAACTATCCAGTACATGGCCATGTCACCGAGCTTGGAGGTGGTACATATCTTGGACACAAAACCATGAGCCTATTCTGGAGAGTGGCCAGAATTCAGGAAGAAAACAGGAACTTAGGAAGATAGTAGGCGTTGCCCATCCATAAGGCAAGCCGCAGTCCATTCATAAATTGGGCAGGATGAATGCTGGGAAGCTTTCTACTAGACAGGACACATCCATTGATGCATTCTCTTTTCTAATGTCTACAACCAGGGACACAGTGGGATACACAAACATAGAAACACTCGCCTTGTCAAAAGCCTTACTAGAAACAGTCCACTCCAACCCAAACAAACCGCCTTTCCTACCTATTCTCAGAACATGAGACAAAACCACAAACTCACACCCACACCCACAAAGGCACCTCCTTCCAAGTTGGTCTGTGACTACCCGGAGTGTCGTCTGACTGGTGGGCCATACTATGTTCCCCCGAAAGGGCCTGTCCTGTCTCACATCTGGCCTCCTTGGCCAACTCTGTGAAGTTGTCAGGAGCCAGCGGTGAGCCACTACCTGCTTTCTCAGGAAAGGCCCCTCTGCAGAGCTTTCCTGGCATTTGGCAATCCTCACCTCAGTGGGTACCAAGAAAGACTGACTCTGTCCTTGGTAAATCCAAACAAGTGAGCCCACTGGGACTGGGACTGGGACTGGCTCTGGGTGCCTGGCTTCCTGGATCCCAAGTTCAGAGAGTTCCATCACCAAGGAAGTGAGGTGAGGTCACTTCCTTCAGGAACTGAATGAGGTCACTGCCTTGGCAACCACTGTGTCCTAACAGTTGCTTCCAAGGCTCCCATGAGATGGAGGCTGCCCCTCCTTCCTGTGACACTTTCACAAGTTAGAATGGAATATCAACCATAGGCACCAAGGAACAGCTCTCCACACAGGCCTGCTTTGGTCCATCTTGTCTACATTAAGAAGAGAGAGGCTCATTCAGACACATCCCTTCATCCTGACCAGGTTGTTTGCCATGGAAGATGACTTCTGCTCTCTCAGGTCCTTCATAGCTGCCTACATCTTCTCCAGGGATCATTTCTGCATGGACCTTTGAGGTTCTCAGCAGGTGGAAGATCCCCCACATTCCTGTATTGTAAGACCCACTCTGTCCCTGCTCTTCTGTAAAGTTAGATTGAGGGAACAGTGTATGGTTAGGGTTAAGAACCTGTTTGATGTGGCTTAGGAATCACTCTGCTGGATGAAGAATGGTATTGGGAACCTGGGATATTTATAATAATATATAGGTGAAATATATGTATGAAAACAGAAATCCAAGTAAGATTTGAAGGCCAGAAGGGCATTGGGCCCTTGATTGGGATACTTAGCTTTGAATGACTTTCTGCACAGATGTCTCAGATAAATCGGTACACAATGGCATAGGACCTTGTACCTTGGATGATTGAATGTAGAAGAGAACATCCAGTCAAAAAGGGATAGTAGGTAGGATTAGGAAGATAGTTGGTAAGTTTTGGAAGAAGAGTGAGTATGCAATTTGGACCAAAAGTTCTTTAGCAATAGGGTGTCGGTTAGAGAGTGAATGTAAACGTCAGCACATGTGAAGAGTCAGTCACAATGATGAACTGGGGAACATATGTAGGAAAGCAGATATCAATAGAGACATTAGGAAATCAGGCAAAGTATAAAGTGAGTGAGTGGATTAGACATTTTCAACAGGGTTGAGGTTGAATATATCATCTTAGGAAGAAACAAATGTGTAGTCACCAATAGCATTGACATTTGAGAGCATTAGGCAACCTGGACAAGGATGTTTTTAGTAATCCATGCTCACTTTCCAATGAGGCGTTGGTGCAATCATAAGTGTGACCTTTGCATTTTGTGTCCAGAATATCACTGTGATAAAATGTATATGTAGATCAGGTGACATGAGTGTTTCTTCCACCATTTCTGGGAGTAATATGTTGAAGACATATAAATTAGCCTTTGGGGGTACAAATAGGTGTACCCTGGGTCTATGAATATAGAGATAATGCATGAATAGACCATACTGTGAATAAATAGTATAACAGGTTCCAATTTAAATAATGGATTGCATTGATATCTGAAAATATATAGGAAATCTAATATTGATACACAACCATTCATTCTAACCAGTTATACATCTAATGGTGATATTGGGGTTATGGTTTACCATGAAGGGGGTGTGAGTTTTGCTTCACAAGGGATTATGGAAATGGAAAAGAATGTGTTTGGAAAGAAGTCTCATGAAAAGACCAGTCAAGAAACGTGGAGGAATACATGTGTTCTGAAGCAGGAAGTGATTGAAAGGGAAATGAATGCCTAGAAATTTGTGAACTTGAGGATGAAATACATATCCTATGATGTGCATCAACTGAAGAAATAGTAATGTACCAGTGTTGAATAAAAATGAACGTCAAAATACACATCATGTCCCATAGGAATCTACTTGCATTCATGTTAAACTGGGTCAGTTACTGTAGAAATATTAGGATTTCAGCACTAGGAAACAAATATGTATTTCAGGTGGATGACTATTTCTGAGAATAATCTTGTGAAAAGTTGATTATAAATCCACATATATGAACATGAATGAATTTAGGGAGTATATAATATGACACATACATTTCATATTTTGAAAAATCTGGAGAGTGTGTGTATGTGTGTGTGTGTGTGTGTATATGTATATATATATATATATATATATATATATATATATATATATATATATACACACAAAAGAAAAACACACACACAAACACAGACATTAAAGAGTAGAAATATATATGCCAATCGAAATTCATCATGAAATATTTATCATCCACAGATCCAAAAATATTTATTTTACTGAACATGTATTTATGTATCATGTTGTTCATGTGGGAAGCTCACCTGGAGGTTGAATTTTCAGTTCCAACAGCGTTTAGGAGGAGTGATCTCTTCTCACAGTTTGTATCTGCCAAGTCAGCCACCTCACAAGAATGGACGTGGGATAGGAGGTAGGATTCTATATGTGCATGTAAAAATGCATGTTGCTGAATAGGCTACAGAGAAAGGGAGACAGGAATTCACATATTTGTTAACATTCAAAACACATGGAGAACTATTTCTACTAAATTGGACTAGATTTATAACACCTACCCTTTATAATGCCAAAGGCCAGTCCAACTATACACCAGGCCTCCTCTGAACTGCCTGTATTTCTATTCTGTTTGAGTTATTTTTCTCCATCATATTAGTATTCGTAGTCACAATCTAGTAGGGTATGGGTGAGTGTCAGGGATTCAGTATTTCGAACGGAAAATAGGAAAATGAATCCAATGTGTAGGCCAATATGTGCTACAAAAAAATCTTCCCACTCTCATCCAGAACATTGCCTTGACATTACCTTCACAATAAGTAAGACACAATTTGAGGAGAAGAGTTAGAAATGCTGTGAATACATATGTGGAATGGAAAATGCTCAGGAGTTCACAACCTTGGAGGTGGTAGACTACTTTCCATGAGTAAGGGACAGGGTAAACACTCCACAAACGTGGAGCTCTGCTGGCCTAAAGACTTCGTGAGAAACTGCTTCTGAGGTTGGGCACTTGAAATATATGTTGTTGTCAGGAGCTTTAGCTTCCTTTGTAGTGAGACCATCAAACCAGGTCTGCATCTATGTGACCTGGAGGACATGGTTTCTGATTTTCCAATGAACATGAGGCAGAAGTGCTGAATTCTCTCTTTGCAGGTAAACTGTGGCCACTGGGGTCTAAGTGTCTCCCTGTGTGGACTGTGAAGCCATTTGGTCATCCTCCACTTTTCGTGGTGTTTCTTGCTGCTGCACTGGGAGTTTGGAATTTGCTTCAGGAAATACAAGGAGTTCAACTGGGACACAGTGCTGGAGGGAGTTCTGTCACGTGTGGTGGGTCAAGGTCCTAGGAGAATGCACCAGCCAGGCTTCTATCCCACAGAGCTTGCCCCCTTGACCATAGCAACCTGATTCTGAACATTGCCCTGAAACCTCTCCATATAACAAGATGCCTTTACATAGAAGGGTCTGCTCGCTGCACCATGTCAGTCACAAGCCATTTGGAAGCCAATGGCAGATCCACATGGCCCCACCACAGATGTTCTATCACACACCTGCACACCACTGCTCTAGGCCCACTACTCAGCAGGCCCCAACTCACTGGCATCTCTGTTCTACACCATTTTCATGAAACCCAGTCAATCAAGGCACTGTCTGGTACACTCATGATCAGCAACAGGACATCCAAAGGTTCTCCAGTGCCACCTGGTCATGGGAATTTCAAAAATGTCATGGTATTTATCTAGCTAGCCATTTTTAAAGGATGAAGTTGGAGGCACTGTGGGTTTCCATTCCTTCAGGAACCATTAAATGGTGAGGAAGCTCATTTCAACGAAAGCTCTGGAGAACTCTCACAAACAAGGCTTCCCAAGGAGTGGCCAAAAGGTCACAGGAAGCCAGGCCCATTGAGGTCTACAATGTGAGGTCCACGTGTGTTTGGACTCTCCACGATGGCTGCCAGGTCTTTAAGAATAAAATCATGTGATATCCGGGCTGAGATTCCCAGTGCTCTGTGGAAAGCCAGCCTGGGCCTAGATCTCAGTTTCCAAGGGCGACTCTCATGCGTGGCCTCCTAACATCCCGACACAATTCACGGCAATACTTCTCTGAGGTCAGTTCCAGAACTCAGTCTCCAAGGGGAATCACACCAGAGTTCAAGCCCAGGTGGACCCAGTCATCTCTTCCCACTGCCACACCACAATTCAAACCAAAACACTGCCACATGGCCCTCATCTTCTTCCATACAGACACTCATCATGACCTCTGGCTGGAGGTTTCCATGAGGGGCACAGCCCAAGACAGTGTCCACAATAAGCTCCCTTGCCTCTCATTTGCCTAATGTCAGGGTGGCCTGGACACCCTTCCTTTGGACCTGGAGTGATCAAATAGGCCTGCCTTTAATACTGCTCTACTTCTCCAATTGGAGGCCTACTGACTGCCGGGTATAGATTCTTTGTGTGAACTGGAGTCATGAGAAAACCCAAGCACCTATGGGCTAGCCTCTGCATGGCTTTGAAGGACTCATTTGACACAAAGGATCCCTATTCTCACTTGATGGAGGTCAGGAACCTTACAGAGGAAGGCGAGAGACCTCATCCAGGATGACCGCTTTTGTGCCAATTTGGCCTTGGATGCACGCATGGGATCTTTCTTTGGATCCATCAGGTGCTGACAATGTAAGCCACAGCCTCACACAGGGCCAAGAGGCTGATTCAGACACATCCCTTTGCAAAGCAATTAAGCAAAGAGCCACAGGTGATGCCCATTCATTTCCATTTGAAAACTGTTTTCTTCAGGCTTCACAAAGGGGTGCCCTGAGGCAAAGGCCTTCCTGACATTCAGGGCCACAAAAGGATAGGTAAGCCAAAGGCCCAAAGCAGGGTTTCTCTAGGGAGACTTTACTGATCACACTGATATCTGAGTTTTCTGAGATGCTCACCATTTCTTTCAACTATCCAGTACATGGCCATGTCACCGAGCTTGGAGGTGGTACATATCTTGGACACAAAACCATGAGCCTATTCTGGAGAGTGGCCAGAATTCAGGAAGAAAACAGGAACTTAGGAAGATAGTAGGCGTTGCCCATCCATAAGGCAAGCCGCAGTCCATTCATAAATTGGGCAGGATGAATGCTGGGAAGCTTTCTACTAGACAGGACACATCCATTGATGCATTCTCTTTTCTAATGTCTACAACCAGGGACACAGTGGGATACACAAACATAGAAACACTCGCCTTGTCAAAAGCCTTACTAGAAACAGTCCACTCCAACCCAAACAAACCGCCTTTCCTACCTATTCTCAGAACATGAGACAAAACCACAAACTCACACCCACACCCACAAAGGCACCTCCTTCCAAGTTGGTCTGTGACTACCCGGAGTGTCGTCTGACTGGTGGGCCATACTATGTTCCCCCGAAAGGGCCTGTCCTGTCTCACATCTGGCCTCCTTGGCCAACTCTGTGAAGTTGTCAGGAGCCAGCGGTGAGCCACTACCTGCTTTCTCAGGAAAGGCCCCTCTGCAGAGCTTTCCTGGCATTTGGCAATCCTCACCTCAGTGGGTACCAAGAAAGACTGACTCTGTCCTTGGTAAATCCAAACAAGTGAGCCCACTGGGACTGGGACTGGGACTGGCTCTGGGTGCCTGGCTTCCTGGATCCCAAGTTCAGAGAGTTCCATCACCAAGGAAGTGAGGTGAGGTCACTTCCTTCAGGAACTGAATGAGGTCACTGCCTTGGCAACCACTGTGTCCTAACAGTTGCTTCCAAGGCTCCCATGAGATGGAGGCTGCCCCTCCTTCCTGTGACACTTTCACAAGTTAGAATGGAATATCAACCATAGGCACCAAGGAACAGCTCTCCACACAGGCCTGCTTTGGTCCATCTTGTCTACATTAAGAAGAGAGAGGCTCATTCAGACACATCCCTTCATCCTGACCAGGTTGTTTGCCATGGAAGATGACTTCTGCTCTCTCAGGTCCTTCATAGCTGCCTACATCTTCTCCAGGGATCATTTCTGCATGGACCTTTGAGGTTCTCAGCAGGTGGAAGATCCCCCACATTCCTGTATTGTAAGACCCACTCTGTCCCTGCTCTTCTGTAAAGTTAGATTGAGGGAACAGTGTATGGTTAGGGTTAAGAACCTGTTTGATGTGGCTTAGGAATCACTCTGCTGGATGAAGAATGGTATTGGGAACCTGGGATATTTATAATAATATATAGGTGAAATATATGTATGAAAACAGAAATCCAAGTAAGATTTGAAGGCCAGAAGGGCATTGGGCCCTTGATTGGGATACTTAGCTTTGAATGACTTTCTGCACAGATGTCTCAGATAAATCGGTACACAATGGCATAGGACCTTGTACCTTGGATGATTGAATGTAGAAGAGAACATCCAGTCAAAAAGGGATAGTAGGTAGGATTAGGAAGATAGTTGGTAAGTTTTGGAAGAAGAGTGAGTATGCAATTTGGACCAAAAGTTCTTTAGCAATAGGGTGTCGGTTAGAGAGTGAATGTAAACGTCAGCACATGTGAAGAGTCAGTCACAATGATGAACTGGGGAACATATGTAGGAAAGCAGATATCAATAGAGACATTAGGAAATCAGGCAAAGTATAAAGTGAGTGAGTGGATTAGACATTTTCAACAGGGTTGAGGTTGAATATATCATCTTAGGAAGAAACAAATGTGTAGTCACCAATAGCATTGACATTTGAGAGCATTAGGCAACCTGGACAAGGATGTTTTTAGTAATCCATGCTCACTTTCCAATGAGGCGTTGGTGCAATCATAAGTGTGACCTTTGCATTTTGTGTCCAGAATATCACTGTGATAAAATGTATATGTAGATCAGGTGACATGAGTGTTTCTTCCACCATTTCTGGGAGTAATATGTTGAAGACATATAAATTAGCCTTTGGGGGTACAAATAGGTGTACCCTGGGTCTATGAATATAGAGATAATGCATGAATAGACCATACTGTGAATAAATAGTATAACAGGTTCCAATTTAAATAATGGATTGCATTGATATCTGAAAATATATAGGAAATCTAATATTGATACACAACCATTCATTCTAACCAGTTATACATCTAATGGTGATATTGGGGTTATGGTTTACCATGAAGGGGGTGTGAGTTTTGCTTCACAAGGGATTATGGAAATGGAAAAGAATGTGTTTGGAAAGAAGTCTCATGAAAAGACCAGTCAAGAAACGTGGAGGAATACATGTGTTCTGAAGCAGGAAGTGATTGAAAGGGAAATGAATGCCTAGAAATTTGTGAACTTGAGGATGAAATACATATCCTATGATGTGCATCAACTGAAGAAATAGTAATGTACCAGTGTTGAATAAAAATGAACGTCAAAATACACATCATGTCCCATAGGAATCTACTTGCATTCATGTTAAACTGGGTCAGTTACTGTAGAAATATTAGGATTTCAGCACTAGGAAACAAATATGTATTTCAGGTGGATGACTATTTCTGAGAATAATCTTGTGAAAAGTTGATTATAAATCCACATATATGAACATGAATGAATTTAGGGAGTATATAATATGACACATACATTTCATATTTTGAAAAATCTGGAGAGTGTGTGTATGTGTGTGTGTGTGTGTGTGTGTATATGTATATATATATATATATATATATATATATATATATATATACACAAAAGAAAAACACACACACAAACACAGACATTAAAGAGTAGAAATATATATGCCAATCGAAATTCATCATGAAATATTTATCATCCACA
Source organism: Spermophilus citellus (assembly GCF_964194105.1). NCBI lineage: Eukaryota > Metazoa > Chordata > Mammalia > Rodentia > Sciuridae > Spermophilus > Spermophilus citellus. The sequence goes on along the minus strand of NW_027672743.1, from coordinate 39,129 downwards.
GATCCAAAAATATTTATTTTACTGAACATGTATTTATGTATCATGTTGTTCATGTGGGAAGCTCACCTGGAGGTTGAATTTTCAGTTCCAACAGCGTTTAGGAGGAGTGATCTCTTCTCACAGTTTGTATCTGCCAAGTCAGCCACCTCACAAGAATGGACGTGGGATAGGAGGTAGGATTCTATATGTGCATGTAAAAATGCATGTTGCTGAATAGGCTACAGAGAAAGGGAGACAGGAATTCACATATTTGTTAACATTCAAAACACATGGAGAACTATTTCTACTAAATTGGACTAGATTTATAACACCTACCCTTTATAATGCCAAAGGCCAGTCCAACTATACACCAGGCCTCCTCTGAACTGCCTGTATTTCTATTCTGTTTGAGTTATTTTTCTCCATCATATTAGTATTCGTAGTCACAATCTAGTAGGGTATGGGTTAGTGTCAGGGATTCAGTATTTCGAACGGAAAATAGGAAAATGAATCCAATGTGTAGGCCAATATGTGCTACAAAAAAATCTTCCCACTCTCATCCAGAACATTGCCTTGACATTACCTTCACAATAAGTAAGACACAATTTGAGGAGAAGAGTTAGAAATGCTGTGAATACATATGTGGAATGGAAAATGCTCAGGAGTTCACAACCTTGGAGGTGGTAGACTACTTTCCATGAGTAAGGGACAGGGTAAACACTCCACAAACGTGGAGCTCTGCTGGCCTAAAGACTTCGTGAGAAACTGCTTCTGAGGTTGGGCACTTGAAATATATGTTGTTGTCAGGAGCTTTAGCTTCCTTTGTAGTGAGACCATCAAACCAGGTCTGCATCTATGTGACCTGGAGGACATGGTTTCTGATTTTCCAATGAACATGAGGCAGAAGTGCTGAATTCTCTCTTTGCAGGTAAACTGTGGCCACTGGGGTCTAAGTGTCTCCCTGTGTGGACTGTGAAGCCATTTGGTCATCCTCCACTTTTCGTGGTGTTTCTTGCTGCTGCACTGGGAGTTTGGAATTTGCTTCAGGAAATACAAGGAGTTCAACTGGGACACAGTGCTGGAGGGAGTTCTGTCACGTGTGGTGGGTCAAGGTCCTAGGAGAATGCACCAGCCAGGCTTCTATCCCACAGAGCTTGCCCCCTTGACCATAGCAACCTGATTCTGAACATTGCCCTGAAACCTCTCCATATAACAAGATGCCTTTACATAGAAGGGTCTGCTCGCTGCACCATGTCAGTCACAAGCCATTTGGAAGCCAATGGCAGATCCACATGGCCCCACCACAGATGTTCTATCACACACCTGCACACCACTGCTCTAGGCCCACTACTCAGCAGGCCCCAACTCACTGGCATCTCTGTTCTACACCATTTTCATGAAACCCAGTCAATCAAGGCACTGTCTGGTACACTCATGATCAGCAACAGGACATCCAAAGGTTCTCCAGTGCCACCTGGTCATGGGAATTTCAAAAATGTCATGGTATTTATCTAGCTAGCCATTTTTAAAGGATGAAGTTGGAGGCACTGTGGGTTTCCATTCCTTCAGGAACCATTAAATGGTGAGGAAGCTCATTTCAACGAAAGCTCTGGAGAACTCTCACAAACAAGGCTTCCCAAGGAGTGGCCAAAAGGTCACAGGAAGCCAGGCCCATTGAGGTCTACAATGTGAGGTCCACGTGTGTTTGGACTCTCCACGATGGCTGCCAGGTCTTTAAGAATAAAATCATGTGATATCCGGGCTGAGATTCCCAGTGCTCTGTGGAAAGCCAGCCTGGGCCTAGATCTCAGTTTCCAAGGGCGACTCTCATGCGTGGCCTCCTAACACCCCGACACAATTCACGGCAATACTTCTCTGAGGTCAGTTCCAGAACTCAGTCTCCAAGGGGAATCACACCAGAGTTCAAGCCCAGGTGGACCCAGTCATCTCTTCCCACTGCCACACCACAATTCAAACCAAAACACTGCCACATGGCCCTCATCTTCTTCCATACAGACACTCATCATGACCTCTGGCTGGAGGTTTCCATGAGGGGCACAGCCCAAGACAGTGTCCACAATAAGCTCCCTTGCCTCTCATTTGCCTAATGTCAGGGTGGCCTGGACACCCTTCCTTTGGACCTGGAGTGATCAAATAGGCCTGCCTTTAATACTGCTCTACTTCTCCAATTGGAGGCCTACTGACTGCCGGGTATAGATTCTTTGTGTGAACTGGAGTCATGAGAAAACCCAAGCACCTATGGGCTAGCCTCTGCATGGCTTTGAAGGACTCATTTGACACAAAGGATCCCTATTCTCACTTGATGGAGGTCAGGAACCTTACAGAGGAAGGCGAGAGACCTCATCCAGGATGACTGCTTTTGTGCCAATTTGGCCTTGGATGCACGCATGGGATCTTTCTTTGGATCCATCAGGTGCTGACAATGTAAGCCACAGCCTCACACAGGGCCAAGAGGCTGATTCAGACACATCCCTTTGCAAAGCAATTAAGCAAAGAGCCACAGGTGATGCCCATTCATTTCCATTTGAAAACTGTTTTCTTCAGGCTTCACAAAGGGGTGCCCTGAGGCAAAGGCCTTCCTGACATTCAGGGCCACAAAAGGATAGGTAAGCCAAAGGCCCAAAGCAGGGTTTCTCTAGGGAGACTTTACTGATCACACTGATATCTGAGTTTTCTGAGATGCTCACCATTTCTTTCAACTATCCAGTACATGGCCATGTCACCGAGCTTGGAGGTGGTACATATCTTGGACACAAAACCATGAGCCTATTCTGGAGAGTGGCCAGAATTCAGGAAGAAAACAGGAACTTAGGAAGATAGTAGGCGTTGCCCATCCATAAGGCAAGCCGCAGTCCATTCATAAATTGGGCAGGATGAATGCTGGGAAGCTTTCTACTAGACAGGACACATCCATTGATGCATTCTCTTTTCTAATGTCTACAACCAGGGACACAGTGGGATACACAAACATAGAAACACTCGCCTTGTCAAAAGCCTTACTAGAAACAGTCCACTCCAACCCAAACAAACCGCCTTTCCTACCTATTCTCAGAACATGAGACAAAACCACAAACTCACACCCACACCCACAAAGGCACCTCCTTCCAAGTTGGTCTGTGACTACCCGGAGTGTCGTCTGACTGGTGGGCCATACTATGTTCCCCCGAAAGGGCCTGTCCTGTCTCACATCTGGCCTCCTTGGCCAACTCTGTGAAGTTGTCAGGAGCCAGCGGTGAGCCACTACCTGCTTTCTCAGGAAAGGCCCCTCTGCAGAGCTTTCCTGGCATTTGGCAATCCTCACCTCAGTGGGTACCAAGAAAGACTGACTCTGTCCTTGGTAAATCCAAACAAGTGAGCCCACTGGGACTGGGACTGGGACTGGCTCTGGGTGCCTGGCTTCCTGGATCCCAAGTTCAGAGAGTTCCATCACCAAGGAAGTGAGGTGAGGTCACTTCCTTCAGGAACTGAATGAGGTCACTGCCTTGGCAACCACTGTGTCCTAACAGTTGCTTCCAAGGCTCCCATGAGATGGAGGCTGCCCCTCCTTCCTGTGACACTTTCACAAGTTAGAATGGAATATCAACCATAGGCACCAAGGAACAGCTCTCCACACAGGCCTGCTTTGGTCCATCTTGTCTACATTAAGAAGAGAGAGGCTCATTCAGACACATCCCTTCATCCTGACCAGGTTGTTTGCCATGGAAGATGACTTCTGCTCTCTCAGGTCCTTCATAGCTGCCTACATCTTCTCCAGGGATCATTTCTGCATGGACCTTTGAGGTTCTCAGCAGGTGGAAGATCCCCCACATTCCTGTATTGTAAGACCCACTCTGTCCCTGCTCTTCTGTAAAGTTAGATTGAGGGAACAGTGTATGGTTAGGGTTAAGAACCTGTTTGATGTGGCTTAGGAATCACTCTGCTGGATGAAGAATGGTATTGGGAACCTGGGATATTTATAATAATATATAGGTGAAATATATGTATGAAAACAGAAATCCAAGTAAGATTTGAAGGCCAGAAGGGCATTGGGCCCTTGATTGGGATACTTAGCTTTGAATGACTTTCTGCACAGATGTCTCAGATAAATCGGTACACAATGGCATAGGACCTTGTACCTTGGATGATTGAATGTAGAAGAGAACATCCAGTCAAAAAGGGATAGTAGGTAGGATTAGGAAGATAGTTGGTAAGTTTTGGAAGAAGAGTGAGTATGCAATTTGGACCAAAAGTTCTTTAGCAATAGGGTGTCGGTTAGAGAGTGAATGTAAACGTCAGCACATGTGAAGAGTCAGTCACAATGATGAACTGGGGAACATATGTAGGAAAGCAGATATCAATAGAGACATTAGGAAATCAGGCAAAGTATAAAGTGAGTGAGTGGATTAGACATTTTCAACAGGGTTGAGGTTGAATATATCATCTTAGGAAGAAACAAATGTGTAGTCACCAATAGCATTGACATTTGAGAGCATTAGGCAACCTGGACAAGGATGTTTTTAGTAATCCATGCTCACTTTCCAATGAGGCGTTGGTGCAATCATAAGTGTGACCTTTGCATTTTGTGTCCAGAATATCACTGTGATAAAATGTATATGTAGATCAGGTGACATGAGTGTTTCTTCCACCATTTCTGGGAGTAATATGTTGAAGACATATAAATTAGCCTTTGGGGGTACAAATAGGTGTACCCTGGGTCTATGAATATAGAGATAATGCATGAATAGACCATACTGTGAATAAATAGTATAACAGGTTCCAATTTAAATAATGGATTGCATTGATATCTGAAAATATATAGGAAATCTAATATTGATACACAACCATTCATTCTAACCAGTTATACATCTAATGGTGATATTGGGGTTATGGTTTACCATGAAGGGGGTGTGAGTTTTGCTTCACAAGGGATTATGGAAATGGAAAAGAATGTGTTTGGAAAGAAGTCTCATGAAAAGACCAGTCAAGAAACGTGGAGGAATACATGTGTTCTGAAGCAGGAAGTGGTTGAAAGGGAAATGAATGCCTAGAAATTTGTGAACTTGAGGATGAAATACATATCCTATGATGTGCATCAACTGAAGAAATAGTAATGTACCAGTGTTGAATAAAAATGAACGTCAAAATACACATCATGTCCCATAGGAATCTACTTGCATTCATGTTAAACTGGGTCAGTTACTGTAGAAATATTAGGATTTCAGCACTAGGAAACAAATATGTATTTCAGGTGGATGACTATTTCTGAGAATAATCTTGTGAAAAGTTGATTATAAATCCACATATATGAACATGAATGAATTTAGGGAGTATATAATATGACACATACATTTCATATTTTGAAAAATCTGGAGAGTGTGTGTATGTGTGTGTGTGTGTGTGTGTGTATATGTATATATATATATATATATATATATATATATATATATATATACACAAAAGAAACACACACACAAACACAGACATTAAAGAGTAGAAATATATATGCCAATCGAAATTCATCATGAAATATTTATCATCCACAGATCCAAAAATATTTATTTTACTGAACATGTATTTATGTATCATGTTGTTCATGTGGGAAGCTCACCTGGAGGTTGAATTTTCAGTTCCAACAGCGTTTAGGAGGAGTGATCTCTTCTCACAGTTTGTATCTGCCAAGTCAGCCACCTCACAAGAATGGACGTGGGATAGGAGGTAGGATTCTATATGTGCATGTAAAAATGCATGTTGCTGAATAGGCTACAGAGAAAGGGAGACAGGAATTCACATATTTGTTAACATTCAAAACACATGGAGAACTATTTCTACTAAATTGGACTAGATTTATAACACCTACCCTTTATAATGCCAAAGGCCAGTCCAACTATACACCAGGCCTCCTCTGAACTGCCTGTATTTCTATTCTGTTTGAGTTATTTTTCTCCATCATATTAGTATTCGTAGTCACAATCTAGTAGGGTATGGGTGAGTGTCAGGGATTCAGTATTTCGAACGGAAAATAGGAAAATGAATCCAATGTGTAGGCCAATATGTGCTACAAAAAAATCTTCCCACTCTCATCCAGAACATTGCCTTGACATTACCTTCACAATAAGTAAGACACAATTTGAGGAGAAGAGTTAGAAATGCTGTGAATACATATGTGGAATGGAAAATGCTCAGGAGTTCACAACCTTGGAGGTGGTAGACTACTTTCCATGAGTAAGGGACAGGGTAAACACTCCACAAACGTGGAGCTCTGCTGGCCTAAAGACTTCGTGAGAAACTGCTTCTGAGGTTGGGCACTTGAAATATATGTTGTTGTCAGGAGCTTTAGCTTCCTTTGTAGTGAGACCATCAAACCAGGTCTGCATCTATGTGACCTGGAGGACATGGTTTCTGATTTTCCAATGAACATGAGGCAGAAGTGCTGAATTCTCTCTTTGCAGGTAAACTGTGGCCACTGGGGTCTAAGTGTCTCCCTGTGTGGACTGTGAAGCCATTTGGTCATCCTCCACTTTTCGTGGTGTTTCTTGCTGCTGCACTGGGAGTTTGGAATTTGCTTCAGGAAATACAAGGAGTTCAACTGGGACACAGTGCTGGAGGGAGTTCTGTCACGTGTGGTGGGTCAAGGTCCTAGGAGAATGCACCAGCCAGGCTTCTATCCCACAGAGCTTGCCCCCTTGACCATAGCAACCTGATTCTGAACATTGCCCTGAAACCTCTCCATATAACAAGATGCCTTTACATAGAAGGGTCTGCTCGCTGCACCATGTCAGTCACAAGCCATTTGGAAGCCAATGGCAGATCCACATGGCCCCACCACAGATGTTCTATCACACACCTGCACACCACTGCTCTAGGCCCACTACTCAGCAGGCCCCAACTCACTGGCATCTCTGTTCTACACCATTTTCATGAAACCCAGTCAATCAAGGCACTGTCTGGTACACTCATGATCAGCAACAGGACATCCAAAGGTTCTCCAGTGCCACCTGGTCATGGGAATTTCAAAAATGTCATGGTATTTATCTAGCTAGCCATTTTTAAAGGATGAAGTTGGAGGCACTGTGGGTTTCCATTCCTTCAGGAACCATTAAATGGTGAGGAAGCTCATTTCAACGAAAGCTCTGGAGAACTCTCACAAACAAGGCTTCCCAAGGAGTGGCCAAAAGGTCACAGGAAGCCAGGCCCATTGAGGTCTACAATGTGAGGTCCACGTGTGTTTGGACTCTCCACGATGGCTGCCAGGTCTTTAAGAATAAAATCATGTGATATCCGGGCTGAGATTCCCAGTGCTCTGTGGAAAGCCAGCCTGGGCCTAGATCTCAGTTTCCAAGGGCGACTCTCATGCGTGGCCTCCTAACATCCCGACACAATTCACGGCAATACTTCTCTGAGGTCAGTTCCAGAACTCAGTCTCCAAGGGGAATCACACCAGAGTTCAAGCCCAGGTGGACCCAGTCATCTCTTCCCACTGCCACACCACAATTCAAACCAAAACACTGCCACATGGCCCTCATCTTCTTCCATACAGACACTCATCATAACCTCTGGCTGGAGGTTTCCATGAGGGGCACAGCCCAAGACAGTGTCCACAATAAGCTCCCTTGCCTCTCATTTGCCTAATGTCAGGGTGGCCTGGACACCCTTCCTTTGGACCTGGAGTGATCAAATAGGCCTGCCTTTAATACTGCTCTACTTCTCCAATTGGAGGCCTACTGACTGCCGGGTATAGATTCTTTGTGTGAACTGGAGTCATGAGAAAACCCAAGCACCTATGGGCTAGCCTCTGCATGGCTTTGAAGGACTCATTTGACACAAAGGATCCCTATTCTCACTTGATGGAGGTCAGGAACCTTACAGAGGAAGGCGAGAGACCTCATCCAGGATGACCGCTTTTGTGCCAATTTGGCCTTGGATGCACGCATGGGATCTTTCTTTGGATCCATCAGGTGCTGACAATGTAAGCCACAGCCTCACACAGGGCCAAGAGGCTGATTCAGACACATCCCTTTGCAAAGCAATTAAGCAAAGAGCCACAGGTGATGCCCATTCATTTCCATTTGAAAACTGTTTTCTTCAGGCTTCACAAAGGGGTGCCCTGAGGCAAAGGCCTTCCTGACATTCAGGGCCACAAAAGGATAGGTAAGCCAAAGGCCCAAAGCAGGGTTTCTCTAGGGAGACTTTACTGATCACACTGATATCTGAGTTTTCTGAGATGCTCACCATTTCTTTCAACTATCCAGTACATGGCCATGTCACCGAGCTTGGAGGTGGTACATATCTTGGACACAAAACCATGAGCCTATTCTGGAGAGTGGCCAGAATTCAGGAAGAAAACAGGAACTTAGGAAGATAGTAGGCGTTGCCCATCCATAAGGCAAGCCGCAGTCCATTCATAAATTGGGCAGGATGAATGCTGGGAAGCTTTCTACTAGACAGGACACATCCATTGATGCATTCTCTTTTCTAATGTCTACAACCAGGGACACAGTGGGATACACAAACATAGAAACACTCGCCTTGTCAAAAGCCTTACTAGAAACAGTCCACTCCAACCCAAACAAACCGCCTTTCCTACCTATTCTCAGAACATGAGACAAAACCACAAACTCACACCCACACCCACAAAGGCACCTCCTTCCAAGTTGGTCTGTGACTACCCGGAGTGTCGTCTGACTGGTGGGCCATACTATGTTCCCCCGAAAGGGCCTGTCCTGTCTCACATCTGGCCTCCTTGGCCAACTCTGTGAAGTTGTCAGGAGCCAGCGGTGAGCCACTACCTGCTTTCTCAGGAAAGGCCCCTCTGCAGAGCTTTCCTGGCATTTGGCAATCCTCACCTCAGTGGGTACCAAGAAAGACTGACTCTGTCCTTGGTAAATCCAAACAAGTGAGCCCACTGGGACTGGGACTGGGACTGGCTCTGGGTGCCTGGCTTCCTGGATCCCAAGTTCAGAGAGTTCCATCACCAAGGAAGTGAGGTGAGGTCACTTCCTTCAGGAACTGAATGAGGTCACTGCCTTGGCAACCACTGTGTCCTAACAGTTGCTTCCAAGGCTCCCATGAGATGGAGGCTGCCCCTCCTTCCTGTGACACTTTCACAAGTTAGAATGGAATATCAACCATAGGCACCAAGGAACAGCTCTCCACACAGGCCTGCTTTGGTCCATCTTGTCTACATTAAGAAGAGAGAGGCTCATTCAGACACATCCCTTCATCCTGACCAGGTTGTTTGCCATGGAAGATGACTTCTGCTCTCTCAGGTCCTTCATAGCTGCCTACATCTTCTCCAGGGATCATTTCTGCATGGACCTTTGAGGTTCTCAGCAGGTGGAAGATCCCCCACATTCCTGTATTGTAAGACCCACTCTGTCCCTGCTCTTCTGTAAAGTTAGATTGAGGGAACAGTGTATGGTTAGGGTTAAGAACCTGTTTGATGTGGCTTAGGAATCACTCTGCTGGATGAAGAATGGTATTGGGAACCTGGGATATTTATAATAATATATAGGTGAAATATATGTATGAAAACAGAAATCCAAGTAAGATTTGAAGGCCAGAAGGGCATTGGGCCCTTGATTGGGATACTTAGCTTTGAATGACTTTCTGCACAGATGTCTCAGATAAATCGGTACACAATGGCATAGGACCTTGTACCTTGGATGATTGAATGTAGAAGAGAACATCCAGTCAAAAAGGGATAGTAGGTAGGATTAGGAAGATAGTTGGTAAGTTTTGGAAGAAGAGTGAGTATGCAATTTGGACCAAAAGTTCTTTAGCAATAGGGTGTCGGTTAGAGAGTGAATGTAAACGTCAGCACATGTGAAGAGTCAGTCACAATGATGAACTGGGGAACATATGTAGGAAAGCAGATATCAATAGAGACATTAGGAAATCAGGCAAAGTATAAAGTGAGTGAGTGGATTAGACATTTTCAACAGGGTTGAGGTTGAATATATCATCTTAGGAAGAAACAAATGTGTAGTCACCAATAGCATTGACATTTGAGAGCATTAGGCAACCTGGACAAGGATGTTTTTAGTAATCCATGCTCACTTTCCAATGAGGCGTTGGTGCAATCATAAGTGTGACCTTTGCATTTTGTGTCCAGAATATCACTGTGATAAAATGTATATGTAGATCAGGTGACATGAGTGTTTCTTCCACCATTTCTGGGAGTAATATGTTGAAGACATATAAATTAGCCTTTGGGGGTACAAATAGGTGTACCCTGGGTCTATGAATATAGAGATAATGCATGAATAGACCATACTGTGAATAAATAGTATAACAGGTTCCAATTTAAATAATGGATTGCATTGATATCTGAAAATATATAGGAAATCTAATATTGATACACAACCATTCATTCTAACCAGTTATACATCTAATGGTGATATTGGGGTTATGGTTTACCATGAAGGGGGTGTGAGTTTTGCTTCACAAGGGATTATGGAAATGGAAAAGAATGTGTTTGGAAAGAAGTCTCATGAAAAGACCAGTCAAGAAACGTGGAGGAATACATGTGTTCTGAAGCAGGAAGTGGTTGAAAGGGAAATGAATGCCTAGAAATTTGTGAACTTGAGGATGAAATACATATCCTATGATGTGCATCAACTGAAGAAATAGTAATGTACCAGTGTTGAATAAAAATGAACGTCAAAATACACATCATGTCCCATAGGAATCTACTTGCATTCATGTTAAACTGGGTCAGTTACTGTAGAAATATTAGGATTTCAGCACTAGGAAACAAATATGTATTTCAGGTGGATGACTATTTCTGAGAATAATCTTGTGAAAAGTTGATTATAAATCCACATATATGAACATGAATGAATTTAGGGAGTATATAATATGACACATACATTTCATATTTTGAAAAATCTGGAGAGTGTGTGTATGTGTGTGTGTGTGTGTGTATATGTATATATATATATATATATATATATATATATATATATATATATACACACAAAAGAAAAACACACACACAAACACAGACATTAAAGAGTAGAAATATATATGCCAATCGAAATTCATCATGAAATATTTATCATCCACAGATCCAAAAATATTTATTTTACTGAACATGTATTTATGTATCATGTTGTTCATGTGGGAAGCTCACCTGGAGGTTGAATTTTCAGTTCCAACAGCGTTTAGGAGGAGTGATCTCTTCTCACAGTTTGTATCTGCCAAGTCAGCCACCTCACAAGAATGGACGTGGGATAGGAGGTAGGATTCTATATGTGCATGTAAAAATGCATGTTGCTGAATAGGCTACAGAGAAAGGGAGACAGGAATTCACATATTTGTTAACATTCAAAACACATGGAGAACTATTTCTACTAAATTGGACTAGATTTATAACACCTACCCTTTATAATGCCAAAGGCCAGTCCAACTATACACCAGGCCTCCTCTGAACTGCCTGTATTTCTATTCTGTTTGAGTTATTTTTCTCCATCATATTAGTATTCGTAGTCACAATCTAGTAGGGTATGGGTGAGTGTCAGGGATTCAGTATTTCGAACGGAAAATAGGAAAATGAATCCAATGTGTAGGCCAATATGTGCTACAAAAAAATCTTCCCACTCTCATCCAGAACATTGCCTTGACATTACCTTCACAATAAGTAAGACACAATTTGAGGAGAAGAGTTAGAAATGCTGTGAATACATATGTGGAATGGAAAATGCTCAGGAGTTCACAACCTTGGAGGTGGTAGACTACTTTCCATGAGTAAGGGACAGGGTAAACACTCCACAAACGTGGAGCTCTGCTGGCCTAAAGACTTCGTGAGAAACTGCTTCTGAGGTTGGGCACTTGAAATATATGTTGTTGTCAGGAGCTTTAGCTTCCTTTGTAGTGAGACCATCAAACCAGGTCTGCATCTATGTGACCTGGAGGACATGGTTTCTGATTTTCCAATGAACATGAGGCAGAAGTGCTGAATTCTCTCTTTGCAGGTAAACTGTGGCCACTGGGGTCTAAGTGTCTCCCTGTGTGGACTGTGAAGCCATTTGGTCATCCTCCACTTTTCGTGGTGTTTCTTGCTGCTGCACTGGGAGTTTGGAATTTGCTTCAGGAAATACAAGGAGTTCAACTGGGACACAGTGCTGGAGGGAGTTCTGTCACGTGTGGTGGGTCAAGGTCCTAGGAGAATGCACCAGCCAGGCTTCTATCCCACAGAGCTTGCCCCCTTGACCATAGCAACCTGATTCTGAACATTGCCCTGAAACCTCTCCATATAACAAGATGCCTTTACATAGAAGGGTCTGCTCGCTGCACCATGTCAGTCACAAGCCATTTGGAAGCCAATGGCAGATCCACATGGCCCCACCACAGATGTTCTATCACACACCTGCACACCACTGCTCTAGGCCCACTACTCAGCAGGCCCCAACTCACTGGCATCTCTGTTCTACACCATTTTCATGAAACCCAGTCAATCAAGGCACTGTCTGGTACACTCATGATCAGCAACAGGACATCCAAAGGTTCTCCAGTGCCACCTGGTCATGGGAATTTCAAAAATGTCATGGTATTTATCTAGCTAGCCATTTTTAAAGGATGAAGTTGGAGGCACTGTGGGTTTCCATTCCTTCAGGAACCATTAAATGGTGAGGAAGCTCATTTCAACGAAAGCTCTGGAGAACTCTCACAAACAAGGCTTCCCAAGGAGTGGCCAAAAGGTCACAGGAAGCCAGGCCCATTGAGGTCTACAATGTGAGGTCCACGTGTGTTTGGACTCTCCACGATGGCTGCCAGGTCTTTAAGAATAAAATCATGTGATATCCGGGCTGAGATTCCCAGTGCTCTGTGGAAAGCCAGCCTGGGCCTAGATCTCAGTTTCCAAGGGCGACTCTCATGCGTGGCCTCCTAACATCCCGACACAATTCACGGCAATACTTCTCTGAGGTCAGTTCCAGAACTCAGTCTCCAAGGGGAATCACACCAGAGTTCAAGCCCAGGTGGACCCAGTCATCTCTTCCCACTGCCACACCACAATTCAAACCAAAACACTGCCACATGGCCCTCATCTTCTTCCATACAGACACTCATCATGACCTCTGGCTGGAGGTTTCCATGAGGGGCACAGCCCAAGACAGTGTCCACAATAAGCTCCCTTGCCTCTCATTTGCCTAATGTCAGGGTGGCCTGGACACCCTTCCTTTGGACCTGGAGTGATCAAATAGGCCTGCCTTTAATACTGCTCTACTTCTCCAATTGGAGGCCTACTGACTGCCGGGTATAGATTCTTTGTGTGAACTGGAGTCATGAGAAAACCCAAGCACCTATGGGCTAGCCTCTGCATGGCTTTGAAGGACTCATTTGACACAAAGGATCCCTATTCTCACTTGATGGAGGTCAGGAACCTTACAGAGGAAGGCGAGAGACCTCATCCAGGATGACCGCTTTTGTGCCAATTTGGCCTTGGATGCACACATGGGATCTTTCTTTGGATCCATCAGGTGCTGACAATGTAAGCCACAGCCTCACACAGGGCCAAGAGGCTGATTCAGACACATCCCTTTGCAAAGCAATTAAGCAAAGAGCCACAGGTGATGCCCATTCATTTCCATTTGAAAACTGTTTTCTTCAGGCTTCACAAAGGGGTGCCCTGAGGCAAAGGCCTTCCTGACATTCAGGGCCACAAAAGGATAGGTAAGCCAAAGGCCCAAAGCAGGGTTTCTCTAGGGAGACTTTACTGATCACACTGATATCTGAGTTTTCTGAGATGCTCACCATTTCTTTCAACTATCCAGTACATGGCCATGTCACCGAGCTTGGAGGTGGTACATATCTTGGACACAAAACCATGAGCCTATTCTGGAGAGTGGCCAGAATTCAGGAAGAAAACAGGAACTTAGGAAGATAGTAGGCGTTGCCCATCCATAAGGCAAGCCGCAGTCCATTCATAAATTGGGCAGGATGAATGCTGGGAAGCTTTCTACTAGACAGGACACATCCATTGATGCATTCTCTTTTCTAATGTCTACAACCAGGGACACAGTGGGATACACAAACATAGAAACACTCGCCTTGTCAAAAGCCTTACTAGAAACAGTCCACTCCAACCCAAACAAACCGCCTTTCCTACCTATTCTCAGAACATGAGACAAAACCACAAACTCACACCCACACCCACAAAGGCACCTCCTTCCAAGTTGGTCTGTGACTACCCGGAGTGTCGTCTGACTGGTGGGCCATACTATGTTCCCCCGAAAGGGCCTGTCCTGTCTCACATCTGGCCTCCTTGGCCAACTCTGTGAAGTTGTCAGGAGCCAGCGGTGAGCCACTACCTGCTTTCTCAGGAAAGGCCCCTCTGCAGAGCTTTCCTGGCATTTGGCAATCCTCACCTCAGTGGGTACCAAGAAAGACTGACTCTGTCCTTGGTAAATCCAAACAAGTGAGCCCACTGGGACTGGGACTGGGACTGGCTCTGGGTGCCTGGCTTCCTGGATCCCAAGTTCAGAGAGTTCCATCACCAAGGAAGTGAGGTGAGGTCACTTCCTTCAGGAACTGAATGAGGTCACTGCCTTGGCAACCACTGTGTCCTAACAGTTGCTTCCAAGGCTCCCATGAGATGGAGGCTGCCCCTCCTTCCTGTGACACTTTCACAAGTTAGAATGGAATATCAACCATAGGCACCAAGGAACAGCTCTCCACACAGGCCTGCTTTGGTCCATCTTGTCTACATTAAGAAGAGAGAGGCTCATTCAGACACATCCCTTCATCCTGACCAGGTTGTTTGCCATGGAAGATGACTTCTGCTCTCTCAGGTCCTTCATAGCTGCCTACATCTTCTCCAGGGATCATTTCTGCATGGACCTTTGAGGTTCTCAGCAGGTGGAAGATCCCCCACATTCCTGTATTGTAAGACCCACTCTGTCCCTGCTCTTCTGTAAAGTTAGATTGAGGGAACAGTGTATGGTTAGGGTTAAGAACCTGTTTGATGTGGCTTAGGAATCACTCTGCTGGATGAAGAATGGTATTGGGAACCTGGGATATTTATAATAATATATAGGTGAAATATATGTATGAAAACAGAAATCCAAGTAAGATTTGAAGGCCAGAAGGGCATTGGGCCCTTGATTGGGATACTTAGCTTTGAATGACTTTCTGCACAGATGTCTCAGATAAATCGGTACACAATGGCATAGGACCTTGTACCTTGGATGATTGAATGTAGAAGAGAACATCCAGTCAAAAAGGGATAGTAGGTAGGATTAGGAAGATAGTTGGTAAGTTTTGGAAGAAGAGTGAGTATGCAATTTGGACCAAAAGTTCTTTAGCAATAGGGTGTCGGTTAGAGAGTGAATGTAAACGTCAGCACATGTGAAGAGTCAGTCACAATGATGAACTGGGGAACATATGTAGGAAAGCAGATATCAATAGAGACATTAGGAAATCAGGCAAAGTATAAAGTGAGTGAGTGGATTAGACATTTTCAACAGGGTTGAGGTTGAATATATCATCTTAGGAAGAAACAAATGTGTAGTCACCAATAGCATTGACATTTGAGAGCATTAGGCAACCTGGACAAGGATGTTTTTAGTAATCCATGCTCACTTTCCAATGAGGCGTTGGTGCAATCATAAGTGTGACCTTTGCATTTTGTGTCCAGAATATCACTGTGATAAAATGTATATGTAGATCAGGTGACATGAGTGTTTCTTCCACCATTTCTGGGAGTAATATGTTGAAGACATATAAATTAGCCTTTGGGGGTACAAATAGGTGTACCCTGGGTCTATGAATATAGAGATAATGCATGAATAGACCATACTGTGAATAAATAGTATAACAGGTTCCAATTTAAATAATGGATTGCATTGATATCTGAAAATATATAGGAAATCTAATATTGATACACAACCATTCATTCTAACCAGTTATACATCTAATGGTGATATTGGGGTTATGGTTTACCATGAAGGGGGTGTGAGTTTTGCTTCACAAGGGATTATGGAAATGGAAAAGAATGTGTTTGGAAAGAAGTCTCATGAAAAGACCAGTCAAGAAACGTGGAGGAATACATGTGTTCTGAAGCAGGAAGTGATTGAAAGGGAAATGAATGCCTAGAAATTTGTGAACTTGAGGATGAAATACATATCCTATGATGTGCATCAACTGAAGAAATAGTAATGTACCAGTGTTGAATAAAAATGAACGTCAAAATACACATCATGTCCCATAGGAATCTACTTGCATTCATGTTAAACTGGGTCAGTTACTGTAGAAATATTAGGATTTCAGCACTAGGAAACAAATATGTATTTCAGGTGGATGACTATTTCTGAGAATAATCTTGTGAAAAGTTGATTATAAATCCACATATATGAACATGAATGAATTTAGGGAGTATATAATATGACACATACATTTCATATTTTGAAAAATCTGGAGAGTGTGTGTATGTGTGTGTGTGTGTGTGTGTATATGTATATATATATATATATATATATATATATATATATATATATATATATATATATACACAAAAGAAAAACACACACACAAACACAGACATTAAAGAGTAGAAATATATATGCCAATCGAAATTCATCATGAAATATTTATCATCCACAGATCCAAAAATATTTATTTTACTGAACATGTATTTATGTATCATGTTGTTCATGTGGGAAGCTCACCTGGAGGTTGAATTTTCAGTTCCAACAGCGTTTAGGAGGAGTGATCTCTTCTCACAGTTTGTATCTGCCAAGTCAGCCACCTCACAAGAATGGACGTGGGATAGGAGGTAGGATTCTATATGTGCATGTAAAAATGCATGTTGCTGAATAGGCTACAGAGAAAGGGAGACAGGAATTCACATATTTGTTAACATTCAAAACACATGGAGAACTATTTCTACTAAATTGGACTAGATTTATAACACCTACCCTTTATAATGCCAAAGGCCAGTCCAACTATACACCAGGCCTCCTCTGAACTGCCTGTATTTCTATTCTGTTTGAGTTATTTTTCTCCATCATATTAGTATTCGTAGTCACAATCTAGTAGGGTATGGGTGAGTGTCAGGGATTCAGTATTTCGAACGGAAAATAGGAAAATGAATCCAATGTGTAGGCCAATATGTGCTACAAAAAAATCTTCCCACTCTCATCCAGAACATTGCCTTGACATTACCTTCACAATAAGTAAGACACAATTTGAGGAGAAGAGTTAGAAATGCTGTGAATACATATGTGGAATGGAAAATGCTCAGGAGTTCACAACCTTGGAGGTGGTAGACTACTTTCCATGAGTAAGGGACAGGGTAAACACTCCACAAACGTGGAGCTCTGCTGGCCTAAAGACTTCGTGAGAAACTGCTTCTGAGGTTGGGCACTTGAAATATATGTTGTTGTCAGGAGCTTTAGCTTCCTTTGTAGTGAGACCATCAAACCAGGTCTGCATCTATGTGACCTGGAGGACATGGTTTCTGATTTTCCAATGAACATGAGGCAGAAGTGCTGAATTCTCTCTTTGCAGGTAAACTGTGGCCACTGGGGTCTAAGTGTCTCCCTGTGTGGACTGTGAAGCCATTTGGTCATCCTCCACTTTTCGTGGTGTTTCTTGCTGCTGCACTGGGAGTTTGGAATTTGCTTCAGGAAATACAAGGAGTTCAACTGGGACACAGTGCTGGAGGGAGTTCTGTCACGTGTGGTGGGTCAAGGTCCTAGGAGAATGCACCAGCCAGGCTTCTATCCCACAGAGCTTGCCCCCTTGACCATAGCAACCTGATTCTGAACATTGCCCTGAAACCTCTCCATATAACAAGATGCCTTTACATAGAAGGGTCTGCTCGCTGCACCATGTCAGTCACAAGCCATTTGGAAGCCAATGGCAGATCCACATGGCCCCACCACAGATGTTCTATCACACACCTGCACACCACTGCTCTAGGCCCACTACTCAGCAGGCCCCAACTCACTGGCATCTCTGTTCTACACCATTTTCATGAAACCCAGTCAATCAAGGCACTGTCTGGTACACTCATGATCAGCAACAGGACATCCAAAGGTTCTCCAGTGCCACCTGGTCATGGGAATTTCAAAAATGTCATGGTATTTATCTAGCTAGCCATTTTTAAAGGATGAAGTTGGAGGCACTGTGGGTTTCCATTCCTTCAGGAACCATTAAATGGTGAGGAAGCTCATTTCAACGAAAGCTCTGGAGAACTCTCACAAACAAGGCTTCCCAAGGAGTGGCCAAAAGGTCACAGGAAGCCAGGCCCATTGAGGTCTACAATGTGAGGTCCACGTGTGTTTGGACTCTCCACGATGGCTGCCAGGTCTTTAAGAATAAAATCATGTGATATCCGGGCTGAGATTCCCAGTGCTCTGTGGAAAGCCAGCCTGGGCCTAGATCTCAGTTTCCAAGGGCGACTCTCATGCGTGGCCTCCTAACATCCCGACACAATTCACGGCAATACTTCTCTGAGGTCAGTTCCAGAACTCAGTCTCCAAGGGGAATCACACCAGAGTTCAAGCCCAGGTGGACCCAGTCATCTCTTCCCACTGCCACACCACAATTCAAACCAAAACACTGCCACATGGCCCTCATCTTCTTCCATACAGACACTCATCATGACCTCTGGCTGGAGGTTTCCATGAGGGGCACAGCCCAAGACAGTGTCCACAATAAGCTCCCTTGCCTCTCATTTGCCTAATGTCAGGGTGGCCTGGACACCCTTCCTTTGGACCTGGAGTGATCAAATAGGCCTGCCTTTAATACTGCTCTACTTCTCCAATTGGAGGCCTACTGACTGCCGGGTATAGATTCTTTGTGTGAACTGGAGTCATGAGAAAACCCAAGCACCTATGGGCTAGCCTCTGCATGGCTTTGAAGGACTCATTTGACACAAAGGATCCCTATTCTCACTTGATGGAGGTCAGGAACCTTACAGAGGAAGGCGAGAGACCTCATCCAGGATGACCGCTTTTGTGCCAATTTGGCCTTGGATGCACGCATGGGATCTTTCTTTGGATCCATCAGGTGCTGACAATGTAAGCCACAGCCTCACACAGGGCCAAGAGGCTGATTCAGACCCATCCCTTTGCAAAGCAATTAAGCAAAGAGCCACAGGTGATGCCCATTCATTTCCATTTGAAAACTGTTTTCTTCAGGCTTCACAAAGGGGTGCCCTGAGGCAAAGGCCTTCCTGACATTCAGGGCCACAAAAGGATAGGTAAGCCAAAGGCCCAAAGCAGGGTTTCTCTAGGGAGACTTTACTGATCACACTGATATCTGAGTTTTCTGAGATGCTCACCATTTCTTTCAACTATCCAGTACATGGCCATGTCACCGAGCTTGGAGGTGGTACATATCTTGGACACAAAACCATGAGCCTATTCTGGAGAGTGGCCAGAATTCAGGAAGAAAACAGGAACTTAGGAAGATAGTAGGCGTTGCCCATCCATAAGGCAAGCCGCAGTCCATTCATAAATTGGGCAGGATGAATGCTGGGAAGCTTTCTACTAGACAGGACACATCCATTGATGCATTCTCTTTTCTAATGTCTACAACCAGGGACACAGTGGGATACACAAACATAGAAACACTCGCCTTGTCAAAAGCCTTACTAGAAACAGTCCACTCCAACCCAAACAAACCGCCTTTCCTACCTATTCTCAGAACATGAGACAAAACCACAAACTCACACCCACACCCACAAAGGCACCTCCTTCCAAGTTGGTCTGTGACTACCCGGAGTGTCGTCTGACTGGTGGGCCATACTATGTTCCCCCGAAAGGGCCTGTCCTGTCTCACATCTGGCCTCCTTGGCCAACTCTGTGAAGTTGTCAGGAGCCAGCGGTGAGCCACTACCTGCTTTCTCAGGAAAGGCCCCTCTGCAGAGCTTTCCTGGCATTTGGCAATCCTCACCTCAGTGGGTACCAAGAAAGACTGACTCTGTCCTTGGTAAATCCAAACAAGTGAGCCCACTGGGACTGGGACTGGGACTGGCTCTGGGTGCCTGGCTTCCTGGATCCCAAGTTCAGAGAGTTCCATCACCAAGGAAGTGAGGTGAGGTCACTTCCTTCAGGAACTGAATGAGGTCACTGCCTTGGCAACCACTGTGTCCTAACAGTTGCTTCCAAGGCTCCCATGAGATGGAGGCTGCCCCTCCTTCCTGTGACACTTTCACAAGTTAGAATGGAATATCAACCATAGGCACCAAGGAACAGCTCTCCACACAGGCCTGCTTTGGTCCATCTTGTCTACATTAAGAAGAGAGAGGCTCATTCAGACACATCCCTTCATCCTGACCAGGTTGTTTGCCATGGAAGATGACTTCTGCTCTCTCAGGTCCTTCATAGCTGCCTACATCTTCTCCAGGGATCATTTCTGCATGGACCTTTGAGGTTCTCAGCAGGTGGAAGATCCCCCACATTCCTGTATTGTAAGACCCACTCTGTCCCTGCTCTTCTGTAAAGTTAGATTGAGGGAACAGTGTATGGTTAGGGTTAAGAACCTGTTTGATGTGGCTTAGGAATCACTCTGCTGGATGAAGAATGGTATTGGGAACCTGGGATATTTATAATAATATATAGGTGAAATATATGTATGAAAACAGAAATCCAAGTAAGATTTGAAGGCCAGAAGGGCATTGGGCCCTTGATTGGGATACTTAGCTTTGAATGACTTTCTGCACAGATGTCTCAGATAAATCGGTACACAATGGCATAGGACCTTGTACCTTGGATGATTGAATGTAGAAGAGAACATCCAGTCAAAAAGGGATAGTAGGTAGGATTAGGAAGATAGTTGGTAAGTTTTGGAAGAAGAGTGAGTATGCAATTTGGACCAAAAGTTCTTTAGCAATAGGGTGTCGGTTAGAGAGTGAATGTAAACGTCAGCACATGTGAAGAGTCAGTCACAATGATGAACTGGGGAACATATGTAGGAAAGCAGATATCAATAGAGACATTAGGAAATCAGGCAAAGTATAAAGTGAGTGAGTGGATTAGACATTTTCAACAGGGTTGAGGTTGAATATATCATCTTAGGAAGAAACAAATGTGTAGTCACCAATAGCATTGACATTTGAGAGCATTAGGCAACCTGGACAAGGATGTTTTTAGTAATCCATGCTCACTTTCCAATGAGGCGTTGGTGCAATCATAAGTGTGACCTTTGCATTTTGTGTCCAGAATATCACTGTGATAAAATGTATATGTAGATCAGGTGACATGAGTGTTTCTTCCACCATTTCTGGGAGTAATATGTTGAAGACATATAAATTAGCCTTTGGGGGTACAAATAGGTGTACCCTGGGTCTATGAATATAGAGATAATGCATGAATAGACCATACTGTGAATAAATAGTATAACAGGTTCCAATTTAAATAATGGATTGCATTGATATCTGAAAATATATAGGAAATCTAATATTGATACACAACCATTCATTCTAACCAGTTATACATCTAATGGTGATATTGGGGTTATGGTTTACCATGAAGGGGGTGTGAGTTTTGCTTCACAAGGGATTATGGAAATGGAAAAGAATGTGTTTGGAAAGAAGTCTCATGAAAAGACCAGTCAAGAAACGTGGAGGAATACATGTGTTCTGAAGCAGGAAGTGATTGAAAGGGAAATGAATGCCTAGAAATTTGTGAACTTGAGGATGAAATACATATCCTATGATGTGCATCAACTGAAGAAATAGTAATGTACCAGTGTTGAATAAAAATGAACGTCAAAATACACATCATGTCCCATAGGAATCTACTTGCATTCATGTTAAACTGGGTCAGTTACTGTAGAAATATTAGGATTTCAGCACTAGGAAACAAATATGTATTTCAGGTGGATGACTATTTCTGAGAATAATCTTGTGAAAAGTTGATTATAAATCCACATATATGAACATGAATGAATTTAGGGAGTATATAATATGACACATACATTTCATATTTTGAAAAATCTGGAGAGTGTGTGTATGTGTGTGTGTGTGTGTGTGTGTATATGTATATATATATATATATATATATATATATATATATATATATATATATATATATATATACACAAAAGAAAAACACACACACAAACACAGACATTAAAGAGTAGAAATATATATGCCAATCGAAATTCATCATGAAATATTTATCATCCACAGATCCAAAAATATTTATTTTACTGAACATGTATTTATGTATCATGTTGTTCATGTGGGAAGCTCACCTGGAGGTTGAATTTTCAGTTCCAACAGCGTTTAGGAGGAGTGATCTCTTCTCACAGTTTGTATCTGCCAAGTCAGCCACCTCACAAGAATGGACGTGGGATAGGAGGTAGGATTCTATATGTGCATGTAAAAATGCATGTTGCTGAATAGGCTACAGAGAAAGGGAGACAGGAATTCACATATTTGTTAACATTCAAAACACATGGAGAACTATTTCTACTAAATTGGACTAGATTTATAACACCTACCCTTTATAATGCCAAAGGCCAGTCCAACTATACACCAGGCCTCCTCTGAACTGCCTGTATTTCTATTCTGTTTGAGTTATTTTTCTCCATCATATTAGTATTCGTAGTCACAATCTAGTAGGGTATGGGTTAGTGTCAGGGATTCAGTATTTCGAACGGAAAATAGGAAAATGAATCCAATGTGTAGGCCAATATGTGCTACAAAAAAATCTTCCCACTCTCATCCAGAACATTGCCTTGACATTACCTTCACAATAAGTAAGACACAATTTGAGGAGAAGAGTTAGAAATGCTGTGAATACATATGTGGAATGGAAAATGCTCAGGAGTTCACAACCTTGGAGGTGGTAGACTACTTTCCATGAGTAAGGGACAGGGTAAACACTCCACAAACGTGGAGCTCTGCTGGCCTAAAGACTTCGTGAGAAACTGCTTCTGAGGTTGGGCACTTGAAATATATGTTGTTGTCAGGAGCTTTAGCTTCCTTTGTAGTGAGACCATCAAACCAGGTCTGCATCTATGTGACCTGGAGGACATGGTTTCTGATTTTCCAATGAACATGAGGCAGAAGTGCTGAATTCTCTCTTTGCAGGTAAACTGTGGCCACTGGGGTCTAAGTGTCTCCCTGTGTGGACTGTGAAGCCATTTGGTCATCCTCCACTTTTCGTGGTGTTTCTTGCTGCTGCACTGGGAGTTTGGAATTTGCTTCAGGAAATACAAGGAGTTCAACTGGGACACAGTGCTGGAGGGAGTTCTGTCACGTGTGGTGGGTCAAGGTCCTAGGAGAATGCACCAGCCAGGCTTCTATCCCACAGAGCTTGCCCCCTTGACCATAGCAACCTGATTCTGAACATTGCCCTGAAACCTCTCCATATAACAAGATGCCTTTACATAGAAGGGTCTGCTCGCTGCACCATGTCAGTCACAAGCCATTTGGAAGCCAATGGCAGATCCACATGGCCCCACCACAGATGTTCTATCACACACCTGCACACCACTGCTCTAGGCCCACTACTCAGCAGGCCCCAACTCACTGGCATCTCTGTTCTACACCATTTTCATGAAACCCAGTCAATCAAGGCACTGTCTGGTACACTCATGATCAGCAACAGGACATCCAAAGGTTCTCCAGTGCCACCTGGTCATGGGAATTTCAAAAATGTCATGGTATTTATCTAGCTAGCCATTTTTAAAGGATGAAGTTGGAGGCACTGTGGGTTTCCATTCCTTCAGGAACCATTAAATGGTGAGGAAGCTCATTTCAACGAAAGCTCTGGAGAACTCTCACAAACAAGGCTTCCCAAGGAGTGGCCAAAAGGTCACAGGAAGCCAGGCCCATTGAGGTCTACAATGTGAGGTCCACGTGTGTTTGGACTCTCCACGATGGCTGCCAGGTCTTTAAGAATAAAATCATGTGATATCCGGGCTGAGATTCCCAGTGCTCTGTGGAAAGCCAGCCTGGGCCTAGATCTCAGTTTCCAAGGGCGACTCTCATGCGTGGCCTCCTAACATCCCGACACAATTCACGGCAATACTTCTCTGAGGTCAGTTCCAGAACTCAGTCTCCAAGGGGAATCACACCAGAGTTCAAGCCCAGGTGGACCCAGTCATCTCTTCCCACTGCCACACCACAATTCAAACCAAAACACTGCCACATGGCCCTCATCTTCTTCCATACAGACACTCATCATGACCTCTGGCTGGAGGTTTCCATGAGGGGCACAGCCCAAGACAGTGTCCACAATAAGCTCCCTTGCCTCTCATTTGCCTAATGTCAGGGTGGCCTGGACACCCTTCCTTTGGACCTGGAGTGATCAAATAGGCCTGCCTTTAATACTGCTCTACTTCTCCAATTGGAGGCCTACTGACTGCCGGGTATAGATTCTTTGTGTGAACTGGAGTCATGAGAAAACCCAAGCACCTATGGGCTAGCCTCTGCATGGCTTTGAAGGACTCATTTGACACAAAGGATCCCTATTCTCACTTGATGGAGGTCAGGAACCTTACAGAGGAAGGCGAGAGACCTCATCCAGGATGACTGCTTTTGTGCCAATTTGGCCTTGGATGCACGCATGGGATCTTTCTTTGGATCCATCAGGTGCTGACAATGTAAGCCACAGCCTCACACAGGGCCAAGAGGCTGATTCAGACACATCCCTTTGCAAAGCAATTAAGCAAAGAGCCACAGGTGATGCCCATTCATTTCCATTTGAAAACTGTTTTCTTCAGGCTTCACAAAGGGGTGCCCTGAGGCAAAGGCCTTCCTGACATTCAGGGCCACAAAAGGATAGGTAAGCCAAAGGCCCAAAGCAGGGTTTCTCTAGGGAGACTTTACTGATCACACTGATATCTGAGTTTTCTGAGATGCTCACCATTTCTTTCAACTATCCAGTACATGGCCATGTCACCGAGCTTGGAGGTGGTACATATCTTGGACACAAAACCATGAGCCTATTCTGGAGAGTGGCCAGAATTCAGGAAGAAAACAGGAACTTAGGAAGATAGTAGGCGTTGCCCATCCATAAGGCAAGCCGCAGTCCATTCATAAATTGGGCAGGATGAATGCTGGGAAGCTTTCTACTAGACAGGACACATCCATTGATGCATTCTCTTTTCTAATGTCTACAACCAGGGACACAGTGGGATACACAAACATAGAAACACTCGCCTTGTCAAAAGCCTTACTAGAAACAGTCCACTCCAACCCAAACAAACCGCCTTTCCTACCTATTCTCAGAACATGAGACAAAACCACAAACTCACACCCACACCCACAAAGGCACCTCCTTCCAAGTTGGTCTGTGACTACCCGGAGTGTCGTCTGACTGGTGGGCCATACTATGTTCCCCCGAAAGGGCCTGTCCTGTCTCACATCTGGCCTCCTTGGCCAACTCTGTGAAGTTGTCAGGAGCCAGCGGTGAGCCACTACCTGCTTTCTCAGGAAAGGCCCCTCTGCAGAGCTTTCCTGGCATTTGGCAATCCTCACCTCAGTGGGTACCAAGAAAGACTGACTCTGTCCTTGGTAAATCCAAACAAGTGAGCCCACTGGGACTGGGACTGGGACTGGCTCTGGGTGCCTGGCTTCCTGGATCCCAAGTTCAGAGAGTTCCATCACCAAGGAAGTGAGGTGAGGTCACTTCCTTCAGGAACTGAATGAGGTCACTGCCTTGGCAACCACTGTGTCCTAACAGTTGCTTCCAAGGCTCCCATGAGATGGAGGCTGCCCCTCCTTCCTGTGACACTTTCACAAGTTAGAATGGAATATCAACCATAGGCACCAAGGAACAGCTCTCCACACAGGCCTGCTTTGGTCCATCTTGTCTACATTAAGAAGAGAGAGGCTCATTCAGACACATCCCTTCATCCTGACCAGGTTGTTTGCCATGGAAGATGACTTCTGCTCTCTCAGGTCCTTCATAGCTGCCTACATCTTCTCCAGGGATCATTTCTGCATGGACCTTTGAGGTTCTCAGCAGGTGGAAGATCCCCCACATTCCTGTATTGTAAGACCCACTCTGTCCCTGCTCTTCTGTAAAGTTAGATTGAGGGAACAGTGTATGGTTAGGGTTAAGAACCTGTTTGATGTGGCTTAGGAATCACTCTGCTGGATGAAGAATGGTATTGGGAACCTGGGATATTTATAATAATATATAGGTGAAATATATGTATGAAAACAGAAATCCAAGTAAGATTTGAAGGCCAGAAGGGCATTGGGCCCTTGATTGGGATACTTAGCTTTGAATGACTTTCTGCACAGATGTCTCAGATAAATCGGTACACAATGGCATAGGACCTTGTACCTTGGATGATTGAATGTAGAAGAGAACATCCAGTCAAAAAGGGATAGTAGGTAGGATTAGGAAGATAGTTGGTAAGTTTTGGAAGAAGAGTGAGTATGCAATTTGGACCAAAAGTTCTTTAGCAATAGGGTGTCGGTTAGAGAGTGAATGTAAACGTCAGCACATGTGAAGAGTCAGTCACAATGATGAACTGGGGAACATATGTAGGAAAGCAGATATCAATAGAGACATTAGGAAATCAGGCAAAGTATAAAGTGAGTGAGTGGATTAGACATTTTCAACAGGGTTGAGGTTGAATATATCATCTTAGGAAGAAACAAATGTGTAGTCACCAATAGCATTGACATTTGAGAGCATTAGGCAACCTGGACAAGGATGTTTTTAGTAATCCATGCTCACTTTCCAATGAGGCGTTGGTGCAATCATAAGTGTGACCTTTGCATTTTGTGTCCAGAATATCACTGTGATAAAATGTATATGTAGATCAGGTGACATGAGTGTTTCTTCCACCATTTCTGGGAGTAATATGTTGAAGACATATAAATTAGCCTTTGGGGGTACAAATAGGTGTACCCTGGGTCTATGAATATAGAGATAATGCATGAATAGACCATACTGTGAATAAATAGTATAACAGGTTCCAATTTAAATAATGGATTGCATTGATATCTGAAAATATATAGGAAATCTAATATTGATACACAACCATTCATTCTAACCAGTTATACATCTAATGGTGATATTGGGGTTATGGTTTACCATGAAGGGGGTGTGAGTTTTGCTTCACAAGGGATTATGGAAATGGAAAAGAATGTGTTTGGAAAGAAGTCTCATGAAAAGACCAGTCAAGAAACGTGGAGGAATACATGTGTTCTGAAGCAGGAAGTGGTTGAAAGGGAAATGAATGCCTAGAAATTTGTGAACTTGAGGATGAAATACATATCCTATGATGTGCATCAACTGAAGAAATAGTAATGTACCAGTGTTGAATAAAAATGAACGTCAAAATACACATCATGTCCCATAGGAATCTACTTGCATTCATGTTAAACTGGGTCAGTTACTGTAGAAATATTAGGATTTCAGCACTAGGAAACAAATATGTATTTCAGGTGGATGACTATTTCTGAGAATAATCTTGTGAAAAGTTGATTATAAATCCACATATATGAACATGAATGAATTTAGGGAGTATATAATATGACACATACATTTCATATTTTGAAAAATCTGGAGAGTGTGTGTATGTGTGTGTGTGTGTGTGTGTGTGTATATGTATATATATATATATATATATATATATATATATATATATATATATATATATATACACAAAAGAAAAACACACACACAAACACAGACATTAAAGAGTAGAAATATATATGCCAATCGAAATTCATCATGAAATATTTATCATCCACAGATCCAAAAATATTTATTTTACTGAACATGTATTTATGTATCATGTTGTTCATGTGGGAAGCTCACCTGGAGGTTGAATTTTCAGTTCCAACAGCGTTTAGGAGGAGTGATCTCTTCTCACAGTTTGTATCTGCCAAGTCAGCCACCTCACAAGAATGGACGTGGGATAGGAGGTAGGATTCTATATGTGCATGTAAAAATGCATGTTGCTGAATAGGCTACAGAGAAAGGGAGACAGGAATTCACATATTTGTTAACATTCAAAACACATGGAGAACTATTTCTACTAAATTGGACTAGATTTATAACACCTACCCTTTATAATGCCAAAGGCCAGTCCAACTATACACCAGGCCTCCTCTGAACTGCCTGTATTTCTATTCTGTTTGAGTTATTTTTCTCCATCATATTAGTATTCGTAGTCACAATCTAGTAGGGTATGGGTGAGTGTCAGGGATTCAGTATTTCGAACGGAAAATAGGAAAATGAATCCAATGTGTAGGCCAATATGTGCTACAAAAAAATCTTCCCACTCTCATCCAGAACATTGCCTTGACATTACCTTCACAATAAGTAAGACACAATTTGAGGAGAAGAGTTAGAAATGCTGTGAATACATATGTGGAATGGAAAATGCTCAGGAGTTCACAACCTTGGAGGTGGTAGACTACTTTCCATGAGTAAGGGACAGGGTAAACACTCCACAAACGTGGAGCTCTGCTGGCCTAAAGACTTCGTGAGAAACTGCTTCTGAGGTTGGGCACTTGAAATATATGTTGTTGTCAGGAGCTTTAGCTTCCTTTGTAGTGAGACCATCAAACCAGGTCTGCATCTATGTGACCTGGAGGACATGGTTTCTGATTTTCCAATGAACATGAGGCAGAAGTGCTGAATTCTCTCTTTGCAGGTAAACTGTGGCCACTGGGGTCTAAGTGTCTCCCTGTGTGGACTGTGAAGCCATTTGGTCATCCTCCACTTTTCGTGGTGTTTCTTGCTGCTGCACTGGGAGTTTGGAATTTGCTTCAGGAAATACAAGGAGTTCAACTGGGACACAGTGCTGGAGGGAGTTCTGTCACGTGTGGTGGGTCAAGGTCCTAGGAGAATGCACCAGCCAGGCTTCTATCCCACAGAGCTTGCCCCCTTGACCATAGCAACCTGATTCTGAACATTGCCCTGAAACCTCTCCATATAACAAGATGCCTTTACATAGAAGGGTCTGCTCGCTGCACCATGTCAGTCACAAGCCATTTGGAAGCCAATGGCAGATCCACATGGCCCCACCACAGATGTTCTATCACACACCTGCACACCACTGCTCTAGGCCCACTACTCAGCAGGCCCCAACTCACTGGCATCTCTGTTCTACACCATTTTCATGAAACCCAGTCAATCAAGGCACTGTCTGGTACACTCATGATCAGCAACAGGACATCCAAAGGTTCTCCAGTGCCACCTGGTCATGGGAATTTCAAAAATGTCATGGTATTTATCTAGCTAGCCATTTTTAAAGGATGAAGTTGGAGGCACTGTGGGTTTCCATTCCTTCAGGAACCATTAAATGGTGAGGAAGCTCATTTCAACGAAAGCTCTGGAGAACTCTCACAAACAAGGCTTCCCAAGGAGTGGCCAAAAGGTCACAGGAAGCCAGGCCCATTGAGGTCTACAATGTGAGGTCCACGTGTGTTTGGACTCTCCACGATGGCTGCCAGGTCTTTAAGAATAAAATCATGTGATATCCGGGCTGAGATTCCCAGTGCTCTGTGGAAAGCCAGCCTGGGCCTAGATCTCAGTTTCCAAGGGCGACTCTCATGCGTGGCCTCCTAACATCCCGACACAATTCACGGCAATACTTCTCTGAGGTCAGTTCCAGAACTCAGTCTCCAAGGGGAATCACACCAGAGTTCAAGCCCAGGTGGACCCAGTCATCTCTTCCCACTGCCACACCACAATTCAAACCAAAACACTGCCACATGGCCCTCATCTTCTTCCATACAGACACTCATCATGACCTCTGGCTGGAGGTTTCCATGAGGGGCACAGCCCAAGACAGTGTCCACAATAAGCTCCCTTGCCTCTCATTTGCCTAATGTCAGGGTGGCCTGGACACCCTTCCTTTGGACCTGGAGTGATCAAATAGGCCTGCCTTTAATACTGCTCTACTTCTCCAATTGGAGGCCTACTGACTGCCGGGTATAGATTCTTTGTGTGAACTGGAGTCATGAGAAAACCCAAGCACCTATGGGCTAGCCTCTGCATGGCTTTGAAGGACTCATTTGACACAAAGGATCCCTATTCTCACTTGATGGAGGTCAGGAACCTTACAGAGGAAGGCGAGAGACCTCATCCAGGATGACCGCTTTTGTGCCAATTTGGCCTTGGATGCACGCATGGGATCTTTCTTTGGATCCATCAGGTGCTGACAATGTAAGCCACAGCCTCACACAGGGCCAAGAGGCTGATTCAGACACATCCCTTTGCAAAGCAATTAAGCAAAGAGCCACAGGTGATGCCCATTCATTTCCATTTGAAAACTGTTTTCTTCAGGCTTCACAAAGGGGTGCCCTGAGGCAAAGGCCTTCCTGACATTCAGGGCCACAAAAGGATAGGTAAGCCAAAGGCCCAAAGCAGGGTTTCTCTAGGGAGACTTTACTGATCACACTGATATCTGAGTTTTCTGAGATGCTCACCATTTCTTTCAACTATCCAGTACATGGCCATGTCACCGAGCTTGGAGGTGGTACATATCTTGGACACAAAACCATGAGCCTATTCTGGAGAGTGGCCAGAATTCAGGAAGAAAACAGGAACTTAGGAAGATAGTAGGCGTTGCCCATCCATAAGGCAAGCCGCAGTCCATTCATAAATTGGGCAGGATGAATGCTGGGAAGCTTTCTACTAGACAGGACACATCCATTGATGCATTCTCTTTTCTAATGTCTACAACCAGGGACACAGTGGGATACACAAACATAGAAACACTCGCCTTGTCAAAAGCCTTACTAGAAACAGTCCACTCCAACCCAAACAAACCGCCTTTCCTACCTATTCTCAGAACATGAGACAAAACCACAAACTCACACCCACACCCACAAAGGCACCTCCTTCCAAGTTGGTCTGTGACTACCCGGAGTGTCGTCTGACTGGTGGGCCATACTATGTTCCCCCGAAAGGGCCTGTCCTGTCTCACATCTGGCCTCCTTGGCCAACTCTGTGAAGTTGTCAGGAGCCAGCGGTGAGCCACTACCTGCTTTCTCAGGAAAGGCCCCTCTGCAGAGCTTTCCTGGCATTTGGCAATCCTCACCTCAGTGGGTACCAAGAAAGACTGACTCTGTCCTTGGTAAATCCAAACAAGTGAGCCCACTGGGACTGGGACTGGGACTGGCTCTGGGTGCCTGGCTTCCTGGATCCCAAGTTCAGAGAGTTCCATCACCAAGGAAGTGAGGTGAGGTCACTTCCTTCAGGAACTGAATGAGGTCACTGCCTTGGCAACCACTGTGTCCTAACAGTTGCTTCCAAGGCTCCCATGAGATGGAGGCTGCCCCTCCTTCCTGTGACACTTTCACAAGTTAGAATGGAATATCAACCATAGGCACCAAGGAACAGCTCTCCACACAGGCCTGCTTTGGTCCATCTTGTCTACATTAAGAAGAAAGAGGCTCATTCAGACACATCCCTTCATCCTGACCAGGTTGTTTGCCATGGAAGATGACTTCTGCTCTCTCAGGTCCTTCATAGCTGCCTACATCTTCTCCAGGGATCATTTCTGCATGGACCTTTGAGGTTCTCAGCAGGTGGAAGATCCCCCACATTCCTGTATTGTAAGACCCACTCTGTCCCTGCTCTTCTGTAAAGTTAGATTGAGGGAACAGTGTATGGTTAGGGTTAAGAACCTGTTTGATGTGGCTTAGGAATCACTCTGCTGGATGAAGAATGGTATTGGGAACCTGGGATATTTATAATAATATATAGGTGAAATATATGTATGAAAACAGAAATCCAAGTAAGATTTGAAGGCCAGAAGGGCATTGGGCCCTTGATTGGGATACTTAGCTTTGAATGACTTTCTGCACAGATGTCTCAGATAAATCGGTACACAATGGCATAGGACCTTGTACCTTGGATGATTGAATGTAGAAGAGAACATCCAGTCAAAAAGGGATAGTAGGTAGGATTAGGAAGATAGTTGGTAAGTTTTGGAAGAAGAGTGAGTATGCAATTTGGACCAAAAGTTCTTTAGCAATAGGGTGTCGGTTAGAGAGTGAATGTAAACGTCAGCACATGTGAAGAGTCAGTCACAATGATGAACTGGGGAACATATGTAGGAAAGCAGATATCAATAGAGACATTAGGAAATCAGGCAAAGTATAAAGTGAGTGAGTGGATTAGACATTTTCAACAGGGTTGAGGTTGAATATATCATCTTAGGAAGAAACAAATGTGTAGTCACCAATAGCATTGACATTTGAGAGCATTAGGCAACCTGGACAAGGATGTTTTTAGTAATCCATGCTCACTTTCCAATGAGGCGTTGGTGCAATCATAAGTGTGACCTTTGCATTTTGTGTCCAGAATATCACTGTGATAAAATGTATATGTAGATCAGGTGACATGAGTGTTTCTTCCACCATTTCTGGGAGTAATATGTTGAAGACATATAAATTAGCCTTTGGGGGTACAAATAGGTGTACCCTGGGTCTATGAATATAGAGATAATGCATGAATAGACCATACTGTGAATAAATAGTATAACAGGTTCCAATTTAAATAATGGATTGCATTGATATCTGAAAATATATAGGAAATCTAATATTGATACACAACCATTCATTCTAACCAGTTATACATCTAATGGTGATATTGGGGTTATGGTTTACCATGAAGGGGGTGTGAGTTTTGCTTCACAAGGGATTATGGAAATGGAAAAGAATGTGTTTGGAAAGAAGTCTCATGAAAAGACCAGTCAAGAAACGTGGAGGAATACATGTGTTCTGAAGCAGGAAGTGATTGAAAGGGAAATGAATGCCTAGAAATTTGTGAACTTGAGGATGAAATACATATCCTATGATGTGCATCAACTGAAGAAATAGTAATGTACCAGTGTTGAATAAAAATGAACGTCAAAATACACATCATGTCCCATAGGAATCTACTTGCATTCATGTTAAACTGGGTCAGTTACTGTAGAAATATTAGGATTTCAGCACTAGGAAACAAATATGTATTTCAGGTGGATGACTATTTCTGAGAATAATCTTGTGAAAAGTTGATTATAAATCCACATATATGAACATGAATGAATTTAGGGAGTATATAATATGACACATACATTTCATATTTTGAAAAATCTGGAGAGTGTGTGTATGTGTGTGTGTGTGTGTGTATATGTATATATATATATATATATATATATATATATATATATATATATATATACACACAAAAGAAAAACACACACACAAACACAGACATTAAAGAGTAGAAATATATATGCCAATCGAAATTCATCATGAAATATTTATCATCCACAGATCCAAAAATATTTATTTTACTGAACATGTATTTATGTATCATGTTGTTCATGTGGGAAGCTCACCTGGAGGTTGAATTTTCAGTTCCAACAGCGTTTAGGAGGAGTGATCTCTTCTCACAGTTTGTATCTGCCAAGTCAGCCACCTCACAAGAATGGACGTGGGATAGGAGGTAGGATTCTATATGTGCATGTAAAAATGCATGTTGCTGAATAGGCTACAGAGAAAGGGAGACAGGAATTCACATATTTGTTAACATTCAAAACACATGGAGAACTATTTCTACTAAATTGGACTAGATTTATAACACCTACCCTTTATAATGCCAAAGGCCAGTCCAACTATACACCAGGCCTCCTCTGAACTGCCTGTATTTCTATTCTGTTTGAGTTATTTTTCTCCATCATATTAGTATTCGTAGTCACAATCTAGTAGGGTATGGGTTAGTGTCAGGGATTCAGTATTTCGAACGGAAAATAGGAAAATGAATCCAATGTGTAGGCCAATATGTGCTACAAAAAAATCTTCCCACTCTCATCCAGAACATTGCCTTGACATTACCTTCACAATAAGTAAGACACAATTTGAGGAGAAGAGTTAGAAATGCTGTGAATACATATGTGGAATGGAAAATGCTCAGGAGTTCACAACCTTGGAGGTGGTAGACTACTTTCCATGAGTAAGGGACAGGGTAAACACTCCACAAACGTGGAGCTCTGCTGGCCTAAAGACTTCGTGAGAAACTGCTTCTGAGGTTGGGCACTTGAAATATATGTTGTTGTCAGGAGCTTTAGCTTCCTTTGTAGTGAGACCATCAAACCAGGTCTGCATCTATGTGACCTGGAGGACATGGTTTCTGATTTTCCAATGAACATGAGGCAGAAGTGCTGAATTCTCTCTTTGCAGGTAAACTGTGGCCACTGGGGTCTAAGTGTCTCCCTGTGTGGACTGTGAAGCCATTTGGTCATCCTCCACTTTTCGTGGTGTTTCTTGCTGCTGCACTGGGAGTTTGGAATTTGCTTCAGGAAATACAAGGAGTTCAACTGGGACACAGTGCTGGAGGGAGTTCTGTCACGTGTGGTGGGTCAAGGTCCTAGGAGAATGCACCAGCCAGGCTTCTATCCCACAGAGCTTGCCCCCTTGACCATAGCAACCTGATTCTGAACATTGCCCTGAAACCTCTCCATATAACAAGATGCCTTTACATAGAAGGGTCTGCTCGCTGCACCATGTCAGTCACAAGCCATTTGGAAGCCAATGGCAGATCCACATGGCCCCACCACAGATGTTCTATCACACACCTGCACACCACTGCTCTAGGCCCACTACTCAGCAGGCCCCAACTCACTGGCATCTCTGTTCTACACCATTTTCATGAAACCCAGTCAATCAAGGCACTGTCTGGTACACTCATGATCAGCAACAGGACATCCAAAGGTTCTCCAGTGCCACCTGGTCATGGGAATTTCAAAAATGTCATGGTATTTATCTAGCTAGCCATTTTTAAAGGATGAAGTTGGAGGCACTGTGGGTTTCCATTCCTTCAGGAACCATTAAATGGTGAGGAAGCTCATTTCAACGAAAGCTCTGGAGAACTCTCACAAACAAGGCTTCCCAAGGAGTGGCCAAAAGGTCACAGGAAGCCAGGCCCATTGAGGTCTACAATGTGAGGTCCACGTGTGTTTGGACTCTCCACGATGGCTGCCAGGTCTTTAAGAATAAAATCATGTGATATCCGGGCTGAGATTCCCAGTGCTCTGTGGAAAGCCAGCCTGGGCCTAGATCTCAGTTTCCAAGGGCGACTCTCATGCGTGGCCTCCTAACATCCCGACACAATTCACGGCAATACTTCTCTGAGGTCAGTTCCAGAACTCAGTCTCCAAGGGGAATCACACCAGAGTTCAAGCCCAGGTGGACCCAGTCATCTCTTCCCACTGCCACACCACAATTCAAACCAAAACACTGCCACATGGCCCTCATCTTCTTCCATACAGACACTCATCATGACCTCTGGCTGGAGGTTTCCATGAGGGGCACAGCCCAAGACAGTGTCCACAATAAGCTCCCTTGCCTCTCATTTGCCTAATGTCAGGGTGGCCTGGACACCCTTCCTTTGGACCTGGAGTGATCAAATAGGCCTGCCTTTAATACTGCTCTACTTCTCCAATTGGAGGCCTACTGACTGCCGGGTATAGATTCTTTGTGTGAACTGGAGTCATGAGAAAACCCAAGCACCTATGGGCTAGCCTCTGCATGGCTTTGAAGGACTCATTTGACACAAAGGATCCCTATTCTCACTTGATGGAGGTCAGGAACCTTACAGAGGAAGGCGAGAGACCTCATCCAGGATGACCGCTTTTGTGCCAATTTGGCCTTGGATGCACGCATGGGATCTTTCTTTGGATCCATCAGGTGCTGACAATGTAAGCCACAGCCTCACACAGGGCCAAGAGGCTGATTCAGACACATCCCTTTGCAAAGCAATTAAGCAAAGAGCCACAGGTGATGCCCATTCATTTCCATTTGAAAACTGTTTTCTTCAGGCTTCACAAAGGGGTGCCCTGAGGCAAAGGCCTTCCTGACATTCAGGGCCACAAAAGGATAGGTAAGCCAAAGGCCCAAAGCAGGGTTTCTCTAGGGAGACTTTACTGATCACACTGATATCTGAGTTTTCTGAGATGCTCACCATTTCTTTCAACTATCCAGTACATGGCCATGTCACCGAGCTTGGAGGTGGTACATATCTTGGACACAAAACCATGAGCCTATTCTGGAGAGTGGCCAGAATTCAGGAAGAAAACAGGAACTTAGGAAGATAGTAGGCGTTGCCCATCCATAAGGCAAGCCGCAGTCCATTCATAAATTGGGCAGGATGAATGCTGGGAAGCTTTCTACTAGACAGGACACATCCATTGATGCATTCTCTTTTCTAATGTCTACAACCAGGGACACAGTGGGATACACAAACATAGAAACACTCGCCTTGTGAAAAGCCTTACTAGAAACAGTCCACTCCAAACCAAACAAACCGCCTTTCCTACCTATTCTCAGAACATGAGACAAAACCACAAACTCACACCCACACCCACAAAGGCACCTCCTTCCAAGTTGGTCTGTGACTACCCGGAGTGTCGTCTGACTGGTGGGCCATACTATGTTCCCCCGAAAGGGCCTGTCCTGTCTCACATCTGGCCTCCTTGGCCAACTCTGTGAAGTTGTCAGGAGCCAGCGGTGAGCCACTACCTGCTTTCTCAGGAAAGGCCCCTCTGCAGAGCTTTCCTGGCATTTGGCAATCCTCACCTCAGTGGGTACCAAGAAAGACTGACTCTGTCCTTGGTAAATCCAAACAAGTGAGCCCACTGGGACTGGGACTGGGACTGGCTCTGGGTGCCTGGCTTCCTGGATCCCAAGTTCAGAGAGTTCCATCACCAAGGAAGTGAGGTGAGGTCACTTCCTTCAGGAACTGAATGAGGTCACTGCCTTGGCAACCACTGTGTCCTAACAGTTGCTTCCAAGGCTCCCATGAGATGGAGGCTGCCCCTCCTTCCTGTGACACTTTCACAAGTTAGAATGGAATATCAACCATAGGCACCAAGGAACAGCTCTCCACACAGGCCTGCTTTGGTCCATCTTGTCTACATTAAGAAGAGAGAGGCTCATTCAGACACATCCCTTCATCCTGACCAGGTTGTTTGCCATGGAAGATGACTTCTGCTCTCTCAGGTCCTTCATAGCTGCCTACATCTTCTCCAGGGATCATTTCTGCATGGACCTTTGAGGTTCTCAGCAGGTGGAAGATCCCCCACATTCCTGTATTGTAAGACCCACTCTGTCCCTGCTCTTCTGTAAAGTTAGATTGAGGGAACAGTGTATGGTTAGGGTTAAGAACCTGTTTGATGTGGCTTAGGAATCACTCTGCTGGATGAAGAATGGTATTGGGAACCTGGGATATTTATAATAATATATAGGTGAAATATATGTATGAAAACAGAAATCCAAGTAAGATTTGAAGGCCAGAAGGGCATTGGGCCCTTGATTGGGATACTTAGCTTTGAATGACTTTCTGCACAGATGTCTCAGATAAATCGGTACACAATGGCATAGGACCTTGTACCTTGGATGATTGAATGTAGAAGAGAACATCCAGTCAAAAAGGGATAGTAGGTAGGATTAGGAAGATAGTTGGTAAGTTTTGGAAGAAGAGTGAGTATGCAATTTGGACCAAAAGTTCTTTAGCAATAGGGTGTCGGTTAGAGAGTGAATGTAAACGTCAGCACATGTGAAGAGTCAGTCACAATGATGAACTGGGGAACATATGTAGGAAAGCAGATATCAATAGAGACATTAGGAAATCAGGCAAAGTATAAAGTGAGTGAGTGGATTAGACATTTTCAACAGGGTTGAGGTTGAATATATCATCTTAGGAAGAAACAAATGTGTAGTCACCAATAGCATTGACATTTGAGAGCATTAGGCAACCTGGACAAGGATGTTTTTAGTAATCCATGCTCACTTTCCAATGAGGCGTTGGTGCAATCATAAGTGTGACCTTTGCATTTTGTGTCCAGAATATCACTGTGATAAAATGTATATGTAGATCAGGTGACATGAGTGTTTCTTCCACCATTTCTGGGAGTAATATGTTGAAGACATATAAATTAGCCTTTGGGGGTACAAATAGGTGTACCCTGGGTCTATGAATATAGAGATAATGCATGAATAGACCATACTGTGAATAAATAGTATAACAGGTTCCAATTTAAATAATGGATTGCATTGATATCTGAAAATATATAGGAAATCTAATATTGATACACAACCATTCATTCTAACCAGTTATACATCTAATGGTGATATTGGGGTTATGGTTTACCATGAAGGGGGTGTGAGTTTTGCTTCACAAGGGATTATGGAAATGGAAAAGAATGTGTTTGGAAAGAAGTCTCATGAAAAGACCAGTCAAGAAACGTGGAGGAATACATGTGTTCTGAAGCAGGAAGTGGTTGAAAAAGAAATGAATGCCTAGAAATTTGTGAACTTGAGGATGAAATACATATCCTATGATGTGCATCAACTGAAGAAATAGTAATGTACCAGTGTTGAATAAAAATGAACGTCAAAATACACATCATGTCCCATAGGAATCTACTTGCATTCATGTTAAACTGGGTCAGTTACTGTAGAAATATTAGGATTTCAGCACTAGGAAACAAATATGTATTTCAGGTGGATGACTATTTCTGAGAATAATCTTGTGAAAAGTTGATTATAAATCCACATATATGAACATGAATGAATTTAGGGAGT
Organism: Spermophilus citellus; assembly: GCF_964194105.1. Classification (NCBI taxonomy): domain Eukaryota; kingdom Metazoa; phylum Chordata; class Mammalia; order Rodentia; family Sciuridae; genus Spermophilus; species Spermophilus citellus. The sequence continues at coordinate 641 of NW_027672743.1, read as the reverse complement.
ATATAATATGACACATACATTTCATATTTTGAAAAATCTGGAGAGTGTGTGTATGTGTGTGTGTGTGTGTGTGTGTGTATGTATATATATATATATATATATATATATATATATATATATATATATACACAAAAGAAAAACACACACACAAACACAGACATTAAAGAGTAGAAATATATATGCCAATCGAAATTCATCATGAAATATTTATCATCCACAGATCCAAAAATATTTATTTTACTGAACATGTATTTATGTATCATGTTGTTCATGTGGGAAGCTCACCTGGAGGTTGAATTTTCAGTTCCAACAGCGTTTAGGAGGAGTGATCTCTTCTCACAGTTTGTATCTGCCAAGTCAGCCACCTCACAAGAATGGACGTGGGATAGGAGGTAGGATTCTATATGTGCATGTAAAAATGCATGTTGCTGAATAGGCTACAGAGAAAGGGAGACAGGAATTCACATATTTGTTAACATTCAAAACACATGGAGAACTATTTCTACTAAATTGGACTAGATTTATAACACCTACCCTTTATAATGCCAAAGGCCAGTCCAACTATACACCAGGCCTCCTCTGAACTGCCTGTATTTCTATTCTGTTTGAGTTATTTTTCTCCATCATATTAGTATTCGTAG